>NC_056534.1:197500-214389 GCF_910596095.1 Thunnus maccoyii | reverse complement strand
ACTGGTGGGTTTCTACAGTAGAGTTTGGGTAGAACTGGTGGGTTTCTACAGTAGAGTCTGGGTAGAACTGGTGGGTTTCTACAGTAGAGTCTGGGTAGAACTGGTGGGTTTCTACAGTAGAGTCTGGGTAGAACTGGTGGGTTTCTACAGTAGAGTCTGGGTAGAACTGCTGGGTTTCTACAGTAGATTCTGAATAGAACTGGTGGGTTTTTACAGTAGAGTCTGGGTAGAACTGCTGGGTTTCTACAGTAGATTCTGAATAGAACTGGTGCCTTTGTACAATAGAATCTGGGTAGAACTGGTGGGTTTCTACAGTAGAGTCTGGGTAGAACTGGTGGGTTTCTACAGTAGAGTTTGGGTAGAACTGGTGGGTTTCTACAGTAGAGTCTGGGTTGAACTGGTGGGTTTCTACAGTAGAGTCTGGGTAGAACTGGTGGGTTTCTACAGTAGAGTCTGGGTAGAACTGGTGGGTTTCTACAATAGAATCTGAATAGAACTGGTGGGTTTCTACAGTAGAATCTGAATAGAACTGGTGGGTTTCTACAGTAGAGTCTGGGTAGAACTGGTGGGTTTCTACAGTAGAGTCTGGGTAGAACTGGTGGGTTTCTACAGTAGTGTCTAGGTAGAACTGGTGGGTTTCTACAGTAGAGTCTGGGTAGAACTGCTGGGTTTCTACAGTAGATTCTGAATAGAACTGGTGCCTTTGTACAATAGAATCTGGGTAGAACTGGTGGGTTTCTACAGTAGATTCTGGGTAGAACTGGTGGGTTTCTACAATAGAATCTGAGTAGAACTGGTTGTTTCTACAATAGAATCTGAATAGAACTGGTGCCTTTCTACAGTAGAGTCTGGATAGAACTGGTGGGTTTCTACAGTAGAGTCTGGGTAGAACTGGTGGGTTTCTACAGTAGAGTCTGGATAGAACTGGTGGGTTTCTACAGTAGTGTCTGGGTAGAACTGGTGGGTTTCCACGGTAGAGTCTGGATAGAACTGGTGGGTTTCCACGGTAGAGTCTGGGTAGAACTGGTGGGTTTCTACAGTAGAGTCTGGGTAGAACTGGTGGGTTTCTACAGTAGAGTCTGGGTAGAACTGCTGGGTTTCTACAGTAGAGTTTGGGTAGAACTGGTGGGTTTCTACAGTAGATTCTGGGTAGAACTGGTGGGTTTCTACAGTAGAGTTTGGGTAGAACTGGTGGGTTTCTACAGTAGAGTCTGGGTAGAACTGGTGGGTTTCTACAGTAGAGTTTGGGTAGAACTGGTGGGTTTCTACAGTAGTGTCTGGGTAGAACTGGTGGGTTTCCACGGTAGAGTCTGGATAGAACTGGTGGGTTTCCACGGTAGAGTCTGGGTAGAACTGGTGGGTTTCTACAGTAGAGTCTGGGTAGAACTGCTGGGTTTCTACAGTAGAGTCTGGGTAGAACTGCTGGGTTTCTACAGTAGAGTTTGGGTAGAACTGGTGGGTTTCTACAGTAGATTCTGGGTAGAACTGGTGGGTTTCTACAGTAGAGTCTGGGTAGAACTGCTGGGTTTCTACAGTAGATTCTGAATAGAACTGGTGCCTTTGTACAATAGAATCTGGGTAGAACTGGTGGGTTTCTACAGTAGAGTCTGGGTAGAACTGGTGGGTTTCTACAGTAGAGTTTGGGTAGAACTGGTGGGTTTCTACAGTAGAGTCTGGGTTGAACTGGTGGGTTTCTACAGTAGAGTCTGGGTAGAACTGGTGGGTTTCTACAGTAGAGTCTGGGTAGAACTGGTGGGTTTCTACAATAGAATCTGAATAGAACTGGTGGGTTTCTACAGTAGAATCTGAATAGAACTGGTGGGTTTCTACAGTAGAGTCTGGGTAGAACTGGTGGGTTTCTACAGTAGAGTCTGGGTAGAACTGGTGGGTTTCTACAGTAGTGTCTAGGTAGAACTGGTGGGTTTCTACAGTAGAGTCTGGGTAGAACTGCTGGGTTTCTACAGTAGATTCTGAATAGAACTGGTGCCTTTGTACAATAGAATCTGGGTAGAACTGGTGGGTTTCTACAGTAGATTCTGGGTAGAACTGGTGGGTTTCTACAATAGAATCTGAGTAGAACTGGTTGTTTCTACAATAGAATCTGAATAGAACTGGTGCCTTTCTACAGTAGAGTCTGGATAGAACTGGTGGGTTTCTACAGTAGAGTCTGGGTAGAACTGGTGGGTTTCTACAGTAGAGTCTGGATAGAACTGGTGGGTTTCTACAGTAGTGTCTGGGTAGAACTGGTGGGTTTCCACGGTAGAGTCTGGATAGAACTGGTGGGTTTCCACGGTAGAGTCTGGGTAGAACTGGTGGGTTTCTACAGTAGAGTCTGGGTAGAACTGGTGGGTTTCTACAGTAGAGTCTGGGTAGAACTGCTGGGTTTCTACAGTAGAGTTTGGGTAGAACTGGTGGGTTTCTACAGTAGATTCTGGGTAGAACTGGTGGGTTTCTACAGTAGAGTTTGGGTAGAACTGGTGGGTTTCTACAGTAGAGTCTGGGTAGAACTGGTGGGTTTCTACAGTAGAGTTTGGGTAGAACTGGTGGGTTTCTACAGTAGTGTCTGGGTAGAACTGGTGGGTTTCCACGGTAGAGTCTGGATAGAACTGGTGGGTTTCCACGGTAGAGTCTGGGTAGAACTGGTGGGTTTCTACAGTAGAGTCTGGGTAGAACTGCTGGGTTTCTACAGTAGAGTCTGGGTAGAACTGCTGGGTTTCTACAGTAGAGTTTGGGTAGAACTGGTGGGTTTCTACAGTAGATTCTGGGTAGAACTGGTGGGTTTCTACAGTAGAGTTTGGGTAGAACTGGTGGGTTTCTACAGTAGAGTCTGGGTAGAACTGGTGGGTTTCTACAGTAGAGTTTGGGTAGAACTGCTGGGTTTCTACAGTAGAGTTTGGGTAGAACTGGTGGGTTTCTACAGTAGATTCTGGGTAGAACTGGTGGGTTTCTACAGTAGAGTTTGGGTAGAACTGGTGGGTTTCTACAGTAGATTCTGGGTAGAACTGGTGGGTTTTTACAGTAGAGTCTGGGTAGAACTGCTGGGTTTCTACAGTAGATTCTGAATAGAACTGGTGCCTTTGTACAATAGAATCTGGGTAGAACTGGTGGGTTTCTACAGTAGAGTCTGGGTAGAACTGGTGGGTTTCTACAGTAGAGTTTGGGTAGAACTGGTGGGTTTCTACAGTAGAGTCTGGGTAGAACTGGTGGGTTTCTACAGTAGAGTCTGGGTAGAACTGGTGGGTTTCTACAGTAGAGTCTGGGTAGAACTGGTGGGTTTCTACAATAGAATCTGAATAGAACTGGTGGGTTTCTACAGTAGAATCTGAATAGAACTGGTGGGTTTCTACAGTAGAGTCTGGGTAGAACTGGTGGGTTTCTACAGTAGAGTCTGGGTAGAACTGGTGGGTTTCTACAGTAGTGTCTAGGTAGAACTGGTGGGTTTCTACAGTAGAGTCTGGGTAGAACTGCTGGGTTTCTACAGTAGATTCTGAATAGAACTGGTGCCTTTGTACAATAGAATCTGGGTAGAACTGGTGGGTTTCTACAGTAGATTCTGGGTAGAACTGGTGGGTTTCTACAATAGAATCTGAGTAGAACTGGTTGTTTCTACAATAGAATCTGAATAGAACTGGTGCCTTTCTACAGTAGAGTCTGGATAGAACTGGTGGGTTTCTACAGTAGAGTCTGGGTAGAACTGGTGGGTTTCTACAGTAGAGTCTGGATAGAACTGGTGGGTTTCTACAGTAGTGTCTGGGTAGAACTGGTGGGTTTCCATGGTAGAGTCTGGATAGAACTGGTGGGTTTCCACGGTAGAGTCTGGGTAGAACTGGTGGGTTTCTACAGTAGAGTCTGGGTAGAACTGGTGGGTTTCTACAGTAGAGTCTGGGTAGAACTGCTGGGTTTCTACAGTAGAGTTTGGGTAGAACTGGTGGGTTTCTACAGTAGATTCTGGGTAGAACTGGTGGGTTTCTACAGTAGAGTTTGGGTAGAACTGGTGGGTTTCTACAGTAGAGTCTGGGTAGAACTGGTGGGTTTCTACAGTAGAGTTTGGGTAGAACTGGTGGGTTTCTACAGTAGTGTCTGGGTAGAACTGGTGGGTTTCCACGGTAGAGTCTGGATAGAACTGGTGGGTTTCCACGGTAGAGTCTGGATAGAACTGGTGGGTTTCTACAGTAGAGTCTGGGTAGAACTGGTGGGTTTCTACAGTAGAGTCTGGATAGAACTGGTGGGTTTCTACAGTAGTGTCTGGGTAGAACTGGTGGGTTTCCACGGTAGAATCTGAATAGAACTGGTGCCTTTCTACAGTAGAGTCTGGATAGAACTGGTGGGTTTCTACAGTAGAGTCTGGGTAGAACTGGTGGGTTTCTACAGTAGAGTTTGGGTAGAACTGGTGGGTTTCTACAGTAGAGTCTGGGTAGAACTGGTGGGTTTCTACAGTAGAGTTTGGGTAGAACTGGTGGGTTTCTACAGTAGTGTCTGGGTAGAACTGGTGGGTTTCCACGGTAGAGTCTGGATAGAACTGGTGGGTTTCCACGGTAGAGTCTGGATAGAACTGGTGGGTTTCTACAGTAGAGTCTGGGTAGAACTGGTGGGTTTCTACAGTAGAGTCTGGATAGAACTGGTGGGTTTCTACAGTAGTGTCTGGGTAGAACTGGTGGGTTTCCACGGTAGAATCTGAATAGAACTGGTGCCTTTCTACAGTAGAGTCTGGATAGAACTGGTGGGTTTCTACAGTAGAGTCTGGGTAGAACTGGTGGGTTTCTACAGTAGAGTCTGGATAGAACTGGTGGGTTTCTACAGTAGTGTCTGGGTAGAACTGGTGGGTTTCCATGGTAGAGTCTGGATAGAACTGGTGGGTTTCCACGGTAGAGTCTGGGTAGAACTGGTGGGTTTCTACAGTAGAGTCTGGGTAGAACTGGTGGGTTTCTACAGTAGAGTCTGGGTAGAACTGCTGGGTTTCTACAGTAGAGTTTGGGTAGAACTGGTGGGTTTCTACAGTAGATTCTGGGTAGAACTGGTGGGTTTCTACAGTAGAGTTTGGGTAGAACTGGTGGGTTTCTACAGTAGAGTCTGGGTAGAACTGGTGGGTTTCTACAGTAGAGTTTGGGTAGAACTGCTGGGTTTCTACAGTAGAGTTTGGGTAGAACTGGTGGGTTTCTACAGTAGATTCTGGGTAGAACTGGTGGGTTTCTACAGTAGAGTTTGGGTAGAACTGGTGGGTTTCTACAGTAGAGTCTGGGTAGAACTGGTGGGTTTCTACAGTAGAGTTTGGGTAGAACTGGTGGGTTTCTACAGTAGATTCTGGGTAGAACTGGTGGGTTTCTACAGTAGAGTTTGGGTAGAACTGGTGGGTTTCTACAGTAGAGTCTGGGTAGAACTGGTGGGTTTCTACAGTAGAGTTTGGGTAGAACTGGTGGGTTTCTACAGTAGAGTCTGGGTAGAACTGGTGGGTTTCTGCTGTAGAAGTTTGGTAGAATGTGCATTTTTCTGTGGTCAATTTTCAGTGTACATATTGTGCATTTCTGTATCAGTAGAGTTGGTGCGTTTCTACTGAAGAGTTTTGGCAGAATTAATGAGTTTCTGCAGGAGAGTCTAAGTAAAGTCTTGGTAGAATCTGTGTTTTTCTGTTGAAATGGAGCGTTTCTGTGGACGATTCTCAGTATATGTACTGACTGCGTATTTCTGTCGAAGAGTTTCAGTACAATTGTATAGAATCAGTGTGTTTCTGCAGTAGAGTTCCAGTAGAATCAGTTTTCAGTGTGTTTCTGTGATTGATTTTCAGTAGAACTGGCGGATTTCTGCAGAAGAGTCTTACTGATATTTCTGTATAAAAGTACTGAGTAGAAGTATTCAGTAGAACCACTGTGTTTCTACATCTGAGTCTCAGTAGAAATGATGCACTTCTGTAGTTGAGTTTAAGTAGAGTTTGTGAATCTCTTGAGTAGACTGTCAGTAGAATCAACAGATTTTTGCGTAAAAGTCTTGGTAGAGTCTTCTTACTTCTGCACGAGGATCTGGGTAGAATCAGTGCATTTCTGCGGTGGAGTCTCAGTAGAATTTTTTGGTAGAATGAGTGTTTTTCTGTTGCAGTGTCAAAATAAAATCAGTGCGTATCTGTGATGGAGTTTCAATAGAATCTGAGTATTTGTAGTAGAGTCTCAGTAAAATAAAACTCTTCCTCAGAAGTCTTCCTCAGCCTGCAGGGATGAACGTAAACTGCTCACTCAGATAAACAAACTCAGTTGTTTGTTTGAGGTGTTCACTGTCATAACTCACAAATAGACATCACAGCACCATCACAGGAAAAACAGGGTCAAGCTGCTCCGTGCTGCCTTCAGGGACTCCTTACAGTGTGTTAGTGTGTGTGTGTGTGTGTGTCGGGGGGCAGTGCGCATGCGCCATGCTTGCGGAAGAAGCCAGTGTGTTTACAGTTAGTCCACCGGGTCAGTGCGGGTCAGTTCGGGTCTGAGGCTCCGGGAACATGAGCTGCGGTCCGGACTTCTCCCGCCGGAACCCGCAGGACGACTTCCAGCTGATCCAGCGGGTCGGCAGCGGCACGTACGGTGACGTTTATAAGGTACACAGCGACATCACAGCGCGGATTTACTGAGCGCTAGCAGCGGGTTAGCCTGGGTCTAACACGAGTCTAACACGGGTCTAACACGGGTTAAACACGGGACTGTCTCTGTGTTTAAAACGGGTTCAATGTGTGTGTGTGTGTGTGTGTGTGTGTGTGTGTGTGTGTGTGTGCTGGGGATAACATGATCAATCTGAGATCAGCTGATTGGTCTGGAGTCTGGAGCCAATCATGGTCCAGTATTCAGCTGACACAGTGTGATGTGGAGACTTGAACAAACACTGAGAATGAACTTTACAGTGAAGCAGAAATTAATATTTACAGACTCACAGATTCTGGATTTTTAATGAAGGAAAAGAAAAACACATCAGACCCAAATTATTTCTGAAAAGTACTTTTATTTCTTCAACATGTGGAGAATCTTTAAAGTGACGCTGTAGAAATACTACAAGTTACAAGTTTAAGTCCTGCATCCAAACTATCAAAGTACCGAGAGATTAAATATAAACATGATGTCATTATGCAGACTGGTCCATGTCAGAGAACTGCAACTAATGATTCATGTCATGATCAGTTAAAGTATTAAAACAACAGTCAGGAGCTGTGATCATTTCTCCTGTTCATACTGTTAGAATCCCTGCAGGTGTTGTAGGTGTTTGTTGGTGTTGCAGGTGTTGGTGTTGCAGGTGTTTGTTGGTGTTGCAGGTGTTGGTGTTGCAGGTGTTTGTTGGTGTTGCAGGTGTTGGTGTTGCAGGTGTTTGTTGGTGTTGCAGGTGTTGGTGTTGCAGGTGTTTCAGGTGTTTGTTGGTGTTGCAGGTGTTTGTTGGTGTTGCAGGTGTTTCAGGTGTTTGTTGGTGTTTGCAGGTGTTTGTTGGTGTTGCAGGTGTTGGTGTTGCAGGTGTTGCAGGTGTTTGTTGGTGTTGCAGGTGTTGGTGTTGCAGGTGTTTCAGGTGTTTGTTGGTGTTGCAGGTGTTTGTTGGTGTTTGCAGGTGTTTGTTGGTGTTGCAGGTGTTGGTGTTGCAGGTGTTTGTTGGTGTTGCAGGTGTTTCAGGTGTTTGTTGGTGTTTGCAGGTGTTTGTTGGTGTTGCAGGTGTTTGCAGGTGTTTGTTGGTGTTGCAGGTGTTTGCAGGTGTTTGCAGGTGTTTGCAGGTGTTTGTTGGTGTTGCAGGTGTTTGCAGGTGTTTGTTGGTGTTGCAGGTGTTTGTTGGTGTTGCAGGTGTTTGTTGGTGTTGCAGGTGTTTGCAGGTGTTTGCAGGTGTTTGTTGGTGTTGCAGGTGTTTGCAGGTGTTTGTTGGTGTTGCAGGTGTTTGTTGGTGTTGCAGGTGTTTGTTGGTGTTGCAGGTGTTTGTTGGTGTTTGTTGGTGTTGCAGGTGTTTGTTGGTGTTGGTGTTGCAGGTGTTGCAGGTGTTTGTTGGTGTTGCAGGTGTTTGCAGGTGTTTCACGTGTTTCAGGTGTTTGTTGGTGTTGCAGGTGTTTGTTGGTGTTGCAGGTGTTTGTTGGTGTTTGCAGGTGTTTGTTGGTGTTGCAGGTGTTGCAGGTGTTTGTTGGTGTTGCAGGTGTTTGCAGGTGTTTGTTGGTGTTGCAGGTGTTGCAGGTGTTTGTTGGTGTTGCAGGTGTTTGTTGGTGTTGGTGTTGCAGGTGTTTGTTGGTGTTGGTGTTGCAGGTGTTTGCAGGTGTTTGCAGGTGTTTGTTGGTGTTGCAGGTGTTTGCAGGTGTTTGCAGGTGTTTCAGGTGTTTGCAGGTGTTTGCAGGTGTTTCAGGTGTTTGCAGGTGTTTGTTGGTGTTGGTGTTGCAGGTGTTTGCAGGTGTTTGCAGGTGTTTGTTGGTGTTGCAGGTGTTTGCAGGTGTTTGCAGGTGTTTGTTGGTGTTGCAGGTGTTTGCAGGTGTTTGCAGGTGTTTCAGGTGTTTGCAGGTGTTTGCAGGTGTTTCAGGTGTTTGCAGGTGTTTGTTGGTGTTGCAGGTGTTTGCAGGTGTTTCAGGTGTTTGTTGGTGTTTGCAGGTGTTTGTTGGTGTTTGTTGGTGTTGCAGGTGTTGCAGGTGTTTGTTGGTGTTGCAGGTGTTTGCAGGTGTTTGCTGGTGTTGCAGGTGTTGCAGGTGTTTGTTGGTGTTGCAGGTGTTTGTTGGTGTTGGTGTTGCAGGTGTTTGCAGGTGTTTGTTGGTGTTGCAGGTGTTTGTTGGTGTTGCAGGTGTTTGCAGGTGTTTGCAGGTGTTTGTTGGTGTTGCAGGTGTTTGCAGGTGTTTGCAGGTGTTTGTTGGTGTTGCAGGTGTTTGCAGGTGTTTGTTGGTGTTGGTGTTGCAGGTGTTTGCAGGTGTTTGCAGGTGTTTGTTGGTGTTGCAGGTGTTTGCAGGTGTTTGCAGGTGTTTCAGGTGTTTGCAGGTGTTTGTTGGTGTTGCAGGTGTTTGCAGGTGTTTGTTGGTGTTGCAGGTGTTTGCAGGTGTTTGTTGGTGTTGCAGGTGTTTGCAGGTGTTTGTTGGTGTTGCAGGTGTTTGCAGGTGTTTGCAGGTGTTTCAGGTGTTTGCAGGTGTTTGCAGGTGTTTCAGGTGTTTGTTGGTGTTGCAGGTGTTGGTGTTACAGGTGTTTGCAGGTGTTTCAGGTGTTTCAGGTGTTTGCAGGTGTTTGTTGGTGTTGGTGTTGCAGGTGTTTGCAGGTGTTTCAGGTGTTTCAGGTGTTTGTTGGTGTTGCAGGTGTTTGCAGGTGTTTCAGGTGTTTCAGGTGTTTGCAGGTGTTTGCAGGTGTTTGCAGGTGTTTCAGGTGTTTCAGGTGTTTGTTGGTGTTGCAGGTGTTGGTGTTGCAGGTGTTTGCAGGTGTTTGTTGGTGTTGGTGTTGCAGGTGTTGGTGTTGCAGGTGTTTGCAGGTGTTTCAGGTGTTTCAGGTGTTTGTTGGTGTTGGTGTTGCAGGTGTTGGTGTTGCAGGTGTTTGCAGGTGTTTGGTGTGATGGTGCAGCTGGAGGTCAGGGTGACTCTGACATCCTGGTGTTTGTTGGTGTTGGTGTTGCAGGTGTTTGCAGGTGTTTGTTGGTGTTGCAGGTGTTTGTTGGTGTTGCAGGTGTTTGCAGGTGTTTGCAGGTGTTTGTTGGTGTTGCAGGTGTTTGCAGGTGTTTGCAGGTGTTTGTTGGTGTTGCAGGTGTTTGCAGGTGTTTGTTGGTGTTGGTGTTGCAGGTGTTTGCAGGTGTTTGCAGGTGTTTGTTGGTGTTGCAGGTGTTTGCAGGTGTTTGCAGGTGTTTCAGGTGTTTGCAGGTGTTTGTTGGTGTTGCAGGTGTTTGCAGGTGTTTGTTGGTGTTGCAGGTGTTTGCAGGTGTTTGTTGGTGTTGCAGGTGTTTGCAGGTGTTTGTTGGTGTTGCAGGTGTTTGCAGGTGTTTGCAGGTGTTTCAGGTGTTTGCAGGTGTTTGCAGGTGTTTCAGGTGTTTGTTGGTGTTGCAGGTGTTGGTGTTACAGGTGTTTGCAGGTGTTTCAGGTGTTTCAGGTGTTTGCAGGTGTTTGTTGGTGTTGGTGTTGCAGGTGTTTGCAGGTGTTTCAGGTGTTTCAGGTGTTTGTTGGTGTTGCAGGTGTTTGCAGGTGTTTCAGGTGTTTCAGGTGTTTGCAGGTGTTTGCAGGTGTTTGCAGGTGTTTCAGGTGTTTCAGGTGTTTGTTGGTGTTGCAGGTGTTGGTGTTGCAGGTGTTTGCAGGTGTTTGTTGGTGTTGGTGTTGCAGGTGTTGGTGTTGCAGGTGTTTGCAGGTGTTTGGTGTGATGGTGCAGCTGGAGGTCAGGGTGACTCTGACATCCTGCTTCCTCTCTGTTGTCTCTGTCAGCTCTCTCTCTCTCTCTCTCTCTCTCTCTCTCTCTCTCTCTCTCTCTCTCTCTCTCTCTCTCTCTCTCTCATTGGCGTCCTGGTCACTGAGGGTCACTGAGGCCTCATGGGAAATCTCCGGTGACGGTGGCTCTGATGCTGCTGGAGCGAAACTGAACTTGACGGCAGAAAAAAATGAAAGTTGTCCATTAAGTTGATCAATAATTCAGCAGCGTCCCTGTTGCTGCTTCCTGTAACACAACCCCCCCGTCACCCCCGTCACCCTGCAGACTTCCACCTTGACTTTGACATCTCTGATTGGCTGTCAGGATGCTGGTGTCACATTTCCTGCTCAAGTTTCACAATAAAGCTGATCATTTCCTCGATAAATACAGTTTTTTAGGTCAGAAAACTGAAAAATATGATCAGTTTCTTTGAAGAACAAAGTGACGTCTGCAGATGTCTCGTTGTGTTCGACAGTCAGACTGACGGCTGCAAAACAGAATATCAAACATCATTACACAATGAAATATAATAAAAACATCTGAGTCTGTTTAGTTTTCACATCCTCACGTCATCACAGTAAACATTTAGAGTCTTTATGGCGTTTTATATGAAATTCAACAGCATGATAAGCTGAAATAAAACATGTGACAGAAGAGCTGCCTTCAAACTACAAAATACAATAGTAAATAAATACAATATATAAATATAAATAAATACAAAGACAACAAATGAAGAGAAGAGTTCAGGAATCAAAGAAATGACCTGTGACCTCAGTGACCTCAGTGACCTCAGTGACCTGCAGACCAGCTGAGTCCAGAGGAAAACATTTCACAAAATCAATCAAATCAATCAATCAAGCTTTCTTAGTGCAGCAGGTCAGTGTGATGACGGAACAAACGTTGACGAGGTTTGAACAGTTCAAACAAAATGATAAACATGTCAGTGAACACGTGACGTCACACATCATGTGACCTCCCGTTTAATTCAGTGAGATCTTCACACACACACACACACACACACACACACACACACACACGCACACACGCGCACACACACACACACACACACACACACACACGCTCCGCCCCCTCACCTTCACTGATCAATACCTGGTTGGGCCATTTCCCACGATCCTCTGCTCCGACTCTGTGTGTGTGTGTGTTTGTGTGATTAGCATATGTGTGTGATTAGCATTATTAGCATCAGAGTGAGCCCCCCCCCCCCCCCATCAGAAGTTATTGATTGTCCTGATGCTCCATCAGCTCATATCGACCAACAGGACGGATGCTGCTGCTTCACCTTCCAGCAGGTCAGTGGCTGCAGGAGGGGGGGTCGGATGGAGGAGGGGGGATGGAGGAGGGGGGTCGGATGGAGGAGGGGGGGGGTCGGATGGAGGGGGGGGGGGTCGGATGGAAGAGGGGGGGGATGGGGGGGGATGGAGGAGGGGGGTCGGATGGGGGGGGGGGGGATGGAGGGGGGGGGTGGAGGAGGGGGGTCGGATGGGGGGGGGGGGATTATCATGATCTGTATTTTAATTAACACTCAGCAGTGTGTCGACTCACAACTGTGAATATAATCAGTGTGGAAATGCTGAAACAGCAACATGATGGAGGAGGAGGAAGAGGAGAGCAGGAGGAAGAGGAGAGAGGGAGGGAGGTAGGGAGAAGAGGAGAGCAGGAGGAGAGGGGAGGAGGAGAGGAGGAGGAAGAGGGGAGGAGGAGGGAGGTAGGGAGAAGAGGAGAGAGGGAGGGAGGTAGGGAGAAGAGGAGAGCAGGAGGAGAGGGGAGGGAGGGAGAGGGGAGGAGGAGAGGAGGAGGAAGAGGGGAGGAGGAGGGAGGTAGGGAGAAGAGGAGAGAGGGAGGGAGGTAGGGAGAAGAGGAGAGCAGGAGGAAGAGGAGAGGAGGAGGAAGAGGGGAGGAGGAGGGAGGTAGGGAGAAGAGGAGAGCAGGAGGAAGAGGGGAGGAGGAGGAAGAGGAGAGGGAGAGGAGGAGGAGGAGGAGGAGGAAGAGGAGAGAGGGAGGGAGGGAGAGGAGGAGAAGAGAGGGAGAAGAGGAGAGCAGGAGGAGAGGGGGAAGAGGAGAGGGAGAGGAGGAGGAAGAGGAGAGAGGGAGGGAGGGAGAGGAGGAGAAGAGAAGGAGAAGAGGAGAGGAAGAGGAGAGGAAGAGGAGAGGGAGAGGAGAGGGAGAGGAGGAAGAGGAGAGGGAGAGGAGGAGGAAGAGGAGAGAGGAGGAGGAGAGCAGGAGGAGAGGAGAGGAAGAGGAGAGGGAGAGGAGGAAGAGGAGAGAGTCCCTTGTACACAGATTTGTTAGGAGGAACGTTCACGTGTTTCAAGAGAATTTGTGAGACTTTTCTCTGAGTTCAGATCCGTCGTGCGAGTCTTGACCAGACCGTCGGACTGGAGCAAGTTGTGACATCACCTGCTTCCAGTTTAGTTTATTGGTTGGACGGTTTAAAGGGACGGATTACCGAGAGCATCAAGGATGAAGGTTACAGGATTGATCTCCATTCTGGTCCTTGTTGTAGTTGGATGTCATGGAGCTGTGAGCGTGTGTGAGAGTGTACGTGCACGTGGAGATAGTGGAGTACGGCGTTAGCGGCAAATAAAAGCACAAAAAACATCAATATACAGAAAATATTCACACTGGGCGTTAACAGGCATTATTCTGACAAGTACACCTGCCGACACGCCTGTCTTTACACCTGGTCTGTGTGACTGGGTTTGTAGTCTGTGTGTGACTGGGTTTGTAGTCTCTGTGTGACTGGGTTTGTAGTCTGTGTGACTGGGTTTGTGGTCTGTGTGTGACTGGGTTTGTAGTCTGTGTGTGACTGGGTTTGTAGTCTGTGTGACTGGGTTTGTAGTCTGTGTGTGACTGGGTTTGTAGTCTGTGTGTGACTGGGTTTGTAGTCTGTGTGACTGGGTTTGTAGTCTCTGTGTGACTGGGTTTGTAGTCTCTGTGTGACTGGGTTTGTAGTCTGTGTGACTGGGTTTGTAGTCTCTGTGTGACTGGGTTTGTAGTCTGTGTGTGACTGGGTTTGTAGACTGTGTGACTGGGTTTGTAGTCTGTGTGTGACTGGGTTTGTAGTCTGTGTGACTGGGTTTGTAGTCTCTGTGTGACTGGGTTTGTAGTCTGTGTGACTGGGTTTGTAGTCTGTGTGTGACTGGGTTTGTAGTCTCTGTGTGACTGGGTTTGTGGTCTCTGTGTGTGACTGGGTTTGTAGTCTGTGTGTGACTGGGTTTGTAGTCTCTGTGTGACTGGGTTTGTGGTCTCTGTGTGACTGGGTTTGTAGTCTCTGTGTGTGACTGGGTTTGTAGTCTGTGTGTGACTGGGTTTGTAGTCTCTGTGTGACTGGGTTTGTAGTCTGTGTGTGACTGGGTTTGTAGTCTGTGTGACTGGGTTTGTAGTCTGTGTGACTGGGTTTGTAGTCTCTGTGTGACTGGGTTTGTAGTCTCTGTGTGACTGGGTTTGTAGTCTGTTTGTGACTGGGTTTGTAGACTGTGTGACTGGGTTTGTAGTCTCTGTGTGACTGGGTTTGTAGTCTCTGTGTGACTGGGTTTGTAGTCTCTGTGTGACTGGGTTTGTAGTCTGTGTGTGACTGGGTTTGTGGTCTGTGTGTGACTGGGTTTGTGGTCTCTGTGTGACTGGGTTTGTGGTCTGTGTGTGACTGGGTTTGTAGTCTGTGTGTGACTGGGTTTGTAGTCTGTGTGACTGGGTTTGTAGTCTGTGTGACTGGGTTTGTAGTCTGTGTGTGACTGGGTTTGTAGTCTCTGTGTGACTGGGTTTGTAGTCTCTGTGTGACTGGGTTTGTAGTCTGTGTGTGACTGGGTTTGTGGTCTCTGTGTGACTGGGTTTGTAGTCTCTGTGTGACTGGGTTTGTAGTCTCTGTGTGACTGGGTTTGTAGTCTGTGTGACTGGGTTTGTGGTCTCTGTGTGACTGGGTTTGTAGTCTGTGTGTGACTGGGTTTGTGGTCTCTGTGTGACTGGGTTTGTAGTCTGTGACTGGGTTTGTAGTCTGTGTGACTGGGTTTGTAGTCTGTGTGACTGGGTTTGTAGTCTGTGACTGGGTTTGTAGTCTCTGTGTGACTGGGTTTGTAGTCTGTGTGTGACTGGGTTTGTAGTCTGTGACTGGGTTTGTGGTCTGTGTGACTGGGTTTGTAGTCTGTGACTGGGTTTGTAGTCTGTGTGACTGGGTTTGTAGTCTCTGTGTGACTGGGTTTGTAGTTTTGTAGTCTGTGTGTGACTGGGCTTGTGGTCTCTGTGTGACTGGGTTTGTAGTCTGTGTGTGACTGGGTTTGTAGTCTGTGTGACTGGGTTTGTAGTCTCTGTGTGACTGGGTTTGTAGTCTCTGTGTGACTGGGTTTGTAGTCTGTGTGTGACTGGGTTTGTAGTCTCTGTGTGACTGGGTTTGTAGTCTCTGTGTGACTGGGTTTGTAGTCTGTGTGTGACTGGGTTTGTGGTCTCTGTGTGACTGGGTTTGTAGTCTCTGTGTGACTGGGTTTGTAGTCTGTGTGTGACTGGGCTTGTGGTCTCTGTGTGACTGGGTTTGTAGTCTGTGTGTGACTGGGTTTGTAGTCTGTGTGTGACTGGGTTTGTAGTCTGTGACTGGGTTTGTAGTCTGTGTGACTGGGTTTGTAGTCTGTGTGTGACTGGGTTTGTAGTCTGTGACTGGGTTTGTAGTCTCTGTGTGACTGGGTTTGTAGTCTCTGTGTGACTGGGTTTGTGGTCTCTGTGTGACTGGGTTTGTAGTCTGTGTGTGACTGGGTTTGTAGTCTGTGTGTGACTGGGTTTGTAGTCTGTGTGACTGGGTTTGTAGTCTGTGTGACTGGGTTTGTAGTCTGTGTGTGACTGGGTTTGTAGTCTCTGTGTGACTGGGTTTGTGGTCTCTGTGTGACTGGGTTTGTAGTCTCTGTGTGACTGGGTTTGTAGTCTCTGTGTGACTGGGTTTGTAGTCTCTGTGTGACTGGGTTTGTAGTCTGTGTGACTGGGTTTGTGGTCTCTGTGTGACTGGGTTTGTAGTCTGTGTGACTGGGTTTGTGGTCTCTGTGTGACTGGGTTTGTAGTCTGTGACTGGGTTTGTAGTCTGTGACTGGGTTTGTGGTCTGTGTGACTGGGTTTGTAGTCTGTGACTGGGTTTGTAGTCTGTGTGACTGGGTTTGTAGTCTCTGTGTGACTGGGTTTGTAGTCTCTGTGTGACTGGGTTTGTAGTCTGTGTGTGACTGGGTTTGTAGTCTCTGTGTGACTGGGTTTGTGGTCTCTGTGTGACTGGGTTTGTAGTCTGTGTGTGACTGGGTTTGTAGTCTGTGTGACTGGGTTTGTAGTCTGTGACTGGGTTTGTAGTCTCTGTGTGACTGGGTTTGTAGTTTTGTAGTCTGTGTGTGACTGGGCTTGTGGTCTCTGTGTGACTGGGTTTGTAGTCTGTGTGTGACTGGGTTTGTAGTCTGTGTGTGACTGGGTTTGTAGTCTGTGACTGGGTTTGTAGTCTGTGTGACTGGGTTTGTAGTCTGTGTGTGACTGGGTTTGTAGTCTGTGTGACTGGGTTTGTAGTCTGTGTGTGACTGGGTTTGTAGTCTGTGACTGGGTTTGTAGTCTGTGTGACTGGGTTTGTAGTATGTGACTAGGTTTGTAGTCTGTGTGACTGGGTTTGTAGTCTGTGACTGGGTTTGTAGTCTCTGTGTGACTGGGTTTGTAGTTTTGTAGTCTGTGTGTGACTGGGTTTGTAGTCTGTGTGACTGGCTTTGTAGTCTCTGTGTGACTGGGTTTGTAGTCTGTGTGTGACTGGGTTTGTAGTCTGTGTGTGACTGGGTTTGTAGTCTGTGTGACTGGGTTTGTAGTCTGTGACTGGGTTTGTAGTCTCTGTGTGACTGGGTTTGTAGTTTTGTAGTCTGTGTGTGACTGGGCTTGTGGTCTCTGTGTGACTGGGTTTGTAGTCTGTGTGTGACTGGGTTTGTAGTCTGTGTGTGACTGGGTTTGTAGTCTGTGACTGGGTTTGTAGTCTGTGTGACTGGGTTTGTAGTCTGTGTGTGACTGGGTTTGTAGTCTGTGTGACTGGGTTTGTAGTCTGTGTGTGACTGGGTTTGTAGTCTGTGACTGGGTTTGTAGTCTGTGTGACTGGGTTTGTAGTATGTGACTAGGTTTGTAGTCTGTGTGACTGGGTTTGTAGTCTGTGACTGGGTTTGTAGTCTCTGTGTGACTGGGTTTGTAGTTTTGTAGTCTGTGTGTGACTGGGTTTGTAGTCTGTGTGACTGGGTTTGTAGTCTGTGACTGGGTTTGTGGTCAGTGTGTGACTGGGTTTGTAGTCTGTGTGACTGGGTTTGTAGTCTGTGTGTGACTGGGTTTGTAGTCTCTGTGTGACTGGGTTTGTGGTCTGTGTGTGACTGGGTTTGTGGTCTGTGTGTGAGTGGGTTTGTGGTCTCTGTGTGACTGGGTTTGTGGTCTGTGTGACTGGGTTTGTAGTCTGTGTGACTGGGTTTGTGGTCTCTGTGTGACTGGGTTTGTAGTCTGTGACTGGGTTTGTAGTCTGTGTGACTGGGTTTGTAGTCT
>NC_056534.1:135000-192500 GCF_910596095.1 Thunnus maccoyii | reverse complement strand
ATTTGGGGTCTCAGGTCAGTTTCTTCTTCTCTGGCGTCTCAGTGACGTGTGGGTGGAAGTCTCTGATTGGACAGTTTGTCATGAACACGTCCAGGTGACAGACGTGAGGAATGAGAAGAAACAAATCTGACGTGTTTGTGTTTGAGCAGCAGAGTGAGCCCTCCCAGCAGAGCTGCTGTTTAATGATGCTTACAAAGATCCTCACATGAGGCACAACAAAGACTGTTCTCTGTTCTGTGTTCTCTGTTCTCTGTTCTGTGTTCTCTGTGTTCTCTGTTCTCTCTGTTCTCTGTGTTCTCTGTTCTCTGTTCTGTGTTCTCTCTGTTCTCTGTTCTGTGTTCTCTGTGTTCTCTGTGTTCTCTGTTCTCTGTTCTCTCTGTTCTCTGTTCTCTCTGTTCTGTGTTCTCTCTGTTCTCTGTGTTCTCTGTTCTCTGTTCTCTCTGTTCTCTGTTCTCTCTGTTCTGTGTTCTCTCTGTTCTCTGTGTTCTCTGTTCTGTGTTCTCTGTTCTCTGTGTTCTCTGTGTTCTCTGTGTTCTCTGTGTTCTCTGTTCTCTGTTCTGTGTTCTCTGTGTTCTCTGTTCTCTGTGTTCTCTCTGTTCTCTGTGTTCTGTGTTCTCTCTGTTCTCTGTGTTCTCTGTTCTCTGTGTTCTCTGTTCTGTGTTCTCTGTGTTCTGTGTTCTCTGTGTTCTCTGTTCTCTGTTCTCTGTGTTCTCTTTGTTCTCTGTTCTCTGTGTTCTGTGCTCTCTGTTCTCTGTGTTCTGTGTTTTCTGTTCTCTGTTCTCTGTGTTTTCTGTTCTCTGTGCTCTCTGTTCTCTGTGTTCTCTGTTCTCTGTGTTCTCTGTTCTCTGTGTTTTGTGTTCTCTGTGCTCTCTGTTCTCTGTGTTCTCTGTTCTCTGTGTTCTCTGTATTCTCTGTGTTCTCTGTTCTCTGTATTCTCTGTGTTCTCTGTTCTCTGTTCTCTGTGTTCTCTGTGTTCTCTGTTCTCTGTATTCTCTGTGTTCTCTGTGTTTTCTGTACTCTGTATTCTCTGTTCTGTGTTTTCTGTTCTGTGTTCTCTGTATACTCTGTTCTGTGTTCTCTGTATTCTTTGTTCTGTGTTCTCTGTTCTGTGTTCTCTGTTCTCTGTGTTCTCTGTTCTGTGTTTTCTGTTCTGTGTTCTCTGTATACTCTGTTCTGTGTTCTCTGTATTCTTTGTTCTCTGTTCTCTGTGTTCTGTGTTCTCTGTTCTGTGTTCTCTGTTCTCTGTGTTCTCTGTGTTCTGTGTTCTCTGTGTTCTCTGTTCTCTGTGTTCTGTGTTTTCTGTTCTCTGTATTCTCTGTGTTTTCTGTTCTCTGTGCTCTGTGTTCTCTGTGTTCTCTGTGTTCTCTGTTCTCTGTATTCTCTGTGTTTTCTGTTCTCTGTGCTCTCTGTTCTCTGTGTTCTCTGTTCTCTGTGTTCTCTGTGTTCTCTGTTCTATGTATTCTCTGTGTTTTCTGTTCTCTGTGTTCTCTGTTCTCTGTGTTCTCTGTGTTCTCTGTTCTATGTATTCTCTGTGTTCTCTGTTCTATGTATTCTCTGTGTTCCCTGTGTTCTCTGTTCTCTGTGTTCTCTGTGTTTTCTGTACTCTGAATTCTCTGTTCTCTGTGTTCTGTGTTCTCTTTTCTGTGTTCTCTGTTCTCTGTGTTCTCTGTTCTGTGTTTTCTGTTCTGTGTTCTCTGTGTTCTGTGTTCTCTGTTCTGTGTTCTCTGTTCTGTGTTCTCTGTTCTGTGTTCTCTGTGTTCTCTGTTCTCTGTGTTGTCCGTTCTCTGTGTTCTCTTTGTTCTCTGTTCTCTGTGTTCTGTGTTTTCTGTTCTCTGTATTCTCTGTGTTTTCTGTTCTCTGTGCTCTCTGTTCTCTGTGTTCTCTGTGTTCTCTGTGTTCTCTGTTCTCTGTATTCTCTGTGTTTTCTGTTCTCTGTGCTCTCTGTTCTCTGTGTTCTCTGTGTTCTCTGTTCTCTGTATTCTCTGTGTTTTCTGTTCTCTGTGCTCTCTGTTCTCTGTGTTCTCTGTTCTCTGTGTTCTCTGTGTTCTCTGTTCTATGTATTCTCTGTGTTCTCTGTTCTATGTATTCTCTGTGTTCCCTGTGTTCTCTGTTCTGTGTTCTCTGTATTCTTTGTTCTGTGTTCTCTGAGTTCTCTGTTCTGTGTTCTGTGTTCTCTCTCCGTTTGTCTGCATGCTGAACAGGTGCTGGTATTCCTCATGTCATGGGGACAAAAAGCAAAGGTGTCCTTCGTTTAAATCATTAATTTTTGGGTGAAAGACTTGGTTTAAGTTAAGGTTGGTTTAGGGTTATTTTAAGGTTAGTTTAGGGTTATGTTAAGGTTAGTTTAGGGTTATAATAAGGCTAGTTTAGGGTTATTTTAAGGTTAGTTTAGGGTTATGTTAAGGTTAGTTTAGGGTTATGTTAAGGTTAGTTCAGGGTTATGTTAAGGTTAGTTTAGGGTTATGTTAAGGTTAGTTCAGGGTTATGTTAAGGTTAGTTTAGGGTTATGTTAAGGTTAGTTTAGGGTTATAATAAGGCTAGTTTAGGGTTATTTTAAGGTTAGTTTAGGGTTATGTTAAGGTTAGTTTAGGGTTATGTTAAGGTTAGTTCAGGGTTATGTTAAGGTTAGTTTAGGGTTATTTTAAGGTTAGTTTAGGGTTATGTTCAGGTTAGTTTAGGGTTATGTTAAGGTTAGTTCAGGGTTATGTTAAGGTTAGTTTAGGGTTATGTTAAGGTTAGTTTAGGGTTATGTTCAGGTTAGTTTAGGGTTATGTTAAGGTTAGTTCAGGGTTATGTTGAGGTTAGTTTAGGGTTATGTTAAGGTTAGTTCAGGGTTATGTTAAGGTTAGTTTAGGGTTATTTTAAGGTTAGTTTAGGGTTATGTTCAGGTTAGTTTAGGGTTATGTTAAGGTTTGTTCAGGGTTATTTTAAGGTTAGTTTAGGGTTATGTTAAGGTTAGTTTAGGGTTATGTTAAGGTTAGTTCAGGGTTATGTTAAGGTTAGTTTAGGGTTATTTTAAGGTTAGTTTAGGGTTATGTTCAGGTTAGTTTAGGGTTATGTTAAGGTTAGTTCAGGGTTATGTTAAGGTTAGTTCAGGGTTATGTTAAGGTTAGTTCAGGGTTATGTTGAGGTTAGTTTAGGGTTATGTTAAGGTTAGTTTAGGGTTATGTTAAGGTTAGTTTAGGGTTATGTTAAGGTTAGTTTAGGGTTATGTTCAGGTTAGTTTAGGGTTATGTTAAGGTTAGTTCAGGGTTATGTTGAGGTTAGTTTAGGGTTATGTTAAGGTTAGTTCAGGGTTATGTTGAGGTTAGTTTAGGGTTATGTTCAGGTTAGTTTAGGGTTATGTTAAGGTTAGTTTAGGGTTATGTTGAGGTTAGTTTAGGGTTATGTTAAGGTTAGTTTAGGGTTATGTTGAGGTTAGTTTAGGGTTATGTTCAGGTTAGTTTAGGGTTATGTTAAGGTTAGTTTAGGGTTATGTTAAGGTTTGTTCAGGGTTATGTTCAGGTTAGTTTAAGGTTATGTTCAGGTTAGTTTAGGGTTATGTTAAGGTTAGTTCAGGGTTATGTTAAGGTTAGTTTAGGGTTATGTTGAGGTTAGTTTAGGGTTATGTTGAGGTTAGTTTAGGGTTATGTTCAGGTTAGTTTAAGGTTATGTTCAGGTTAGTTTAGGGTTATGTTAAGGTTTGTTCAGGGTTATGTTAAGGATATTAACGAAAGTCAATGTCACGTCCTCTGAAGTGATGGAAACATATCTCTCTGTGTGTGTGTGTGTGTGTGTGTGTGTGTGTGTGTGTGTGTGTGTGTGTGTGTGCAGGTGAGGACTTTGCGGTGGTCCAGCAGGAGATCCTGATGATGAAGGACTGTAAACATTCCAACATCGTGGCATACTACGGCAGCTACCTCCGGTAACTGTTACCATGACAACAATAACATCCACCACAACAACAAGTCAGTCAGACTGATCAGACCCACTGACGCTAGGTGTGTGTGTGTGTGTGTGTGTGTGTGTGTGTGTGTGTGTGTGTGTGTGTGTGTGTGTGTGTGTGTGTGTGTGCAGCAGGGACACGTTGTGGATCTGTATGGAGTTCTGTGGAGGAGGATCGCTGCAGGACATCTACCACAGTGAGACACACACACTTACATCGTTGATAGTTTTATACGTCGTTTCCTGTCATTACGTGCGATCAGGTAACCTGATGTCATCACTGCAGTCCAGCACAGACGACCTGCAAGGTGTAAATACAGCTGCAATAATTAGTTAATTAATCAATTAATGTATTAGTTTAAAGGGAAACTTCAGTAATTTCCGTCTTTTTGTGTCTAAGTGATTAATGGGGACAACAGATTTTGAAAGAGGTTCAATACTGAGTGAAAAATAGGCTGCAGTGTAATTACATCCACTGGAAGTGTTTTATCCACTGGAAGTGTTTTATCCACTGGAAGTGTTTTGTCCATTGAAAGTGTTTTGTCCACTGGAAGTTTTTTATCCACTGGAAGTTTTTTATCCACTGAAAGTGTTTTATCCACCGGAAGTTTTTTATCCACTGGAAGTGTTTTATCCACTGGAAGTTTTTTATCCACTGGAAGTGTTTTATCCACTGGAAGTGTTTTATCCACTGGAGGTTTTTTATCCACTGACGGTGTTTTATCCACTGGAAGTGTTTTATCCACTGAAAGTGTTTTATCCACTGGAAGTGTTTTATCCACTGAAAGTGTTTTATCCACTGGAAGTGTTTTATCCACTGAAAGTGTTTTATCCACTGGAAGTTTTTTATCCACTGGAAGTGTTTTATCCACTGGAAGTTTTTTATCCACTGAAAGTGTTTTATCCACTGGAAGTGTTTTATCCACTGGAAGTGTTTTATCCACTGGAAGTGTTTTATCCATTGAAAGTGTTTTATCCACTGGAAGTGTTTTATCCACTGAAAGTGTTTTGTCCACTGGAAGTGTTTTATCCACTGGAAGTGTTTTGTCCATTGAAAGTGTTTTGTCCACTGGAAGTTTTTTATCCACTGGAAGTGTTTTATCCACTGGAAGTGTTTTATCCACCGGAAGTTTTTTATCCACTGGAAGTGTTTTATCCACTGAAAGTGTTTTATCCACTGAAAGTGTTTTATCCACTGGAAGTGTTTTATCCACTGGAAGTGTTTTATCCATTGAAAGTGTTTTGTCCACTGGAAGTTTTTTATCCACTGGAAGTGTTTTATCCACTGGAAGTGTTTTGTCCATTGAAAGTGTTTTGTCCACTGGAAGTTTTTTATCCACTGGAAGTGTTTTATCCACTGGAAGTGTTTTATCCACTGGAAGTTTTTTATCCAATGGAAGTGTTTTATCCACTGGAAGTGTTTTATCCACTGGAAGTGTTTTATCCACTGGAAGTGTTTTATCCATTGAAAGTGTTTTGTCCACTGGAAGTTTTTTATCCACTGGAAGTGTTTTATCCACTGAAAGTGTTTTATCCACTGGAAGTTTTTTATCCACTGGAAGTGTTTTATCCACTGGAAGTTTTTTATCCACTGGAAGTGTTTTATCCACTGGAAGTGTTTTATCCACTGGAGGTTTTTTATCCACTGACGGTGTTTTATCCACTGGAAGTGTTTTATCCACTGAAAGTGTTTTATCCACTGGAAGTGTTTTATCCACTGAAAGTGTTTTATCCACTGGAAGTTTTTTATCCACTGGAAGTGTTTTATCCACTGGAAGTTTTTTATCCACTGAAAGTGTTTTATCCACTGGAAGTGTTTTATCCACTGGAAGTTTTTTATCCACTGGAAGTGTTTTATCCACTGGAAGTTTTTTATCCACTGAAAGTGTTTTATCCACTGGAAGTGTTTTGTCCACTGGAAGTTTTTTATCCACTGGAAGTGTTTTATCCACTGAAAGTGTTTTATCCACTGGAAGTTTTTTATCCACTGGAAGTGTTTTATCCACTGGAAGTTTTTTATCCACTGGAAGTGTTTTATCCACTGGAAGTGTTTTATCCACTGGAGGTTTTTTATCCACTGACGGTGTTTTATCCACTGGAAGTGTTTTATCCACTGAAAGTGTTTTATCCACTGGAAGTGTTTTATCCACTGAAAGTGTTTTATCCACTGGAAGTTTTTTATCCACTGGAAGTGTTTTATCCACTGGAAGTTTTTTATCCACTGAAAGTGTTTTATCCACTGGAAGTGTTTTATCCACTGGAAGTGTTTTATCCACTGGAAGTGTTTTATCCACTGGAAGTGTTTTATCCATTGAAAGTGTTTTATCCACTGGAAGTGTTTTATCCACTGAAAGTGTTTTGTCCACTGGAAGTGTTTTATCCACTGGAAGTGTTTTGTCCATTGAAAGTGTTTTGTCCACTGGAAGTTTTTTATCCACTGGAAGTGTTTTATCCACTGGAAGTGTTTTATCCACCGGAAGTTTTTTATCCACTGGAAGTGTTTTATCCACTGAAAGTGTTTTATCCACTGAAAGTGTTTTATCCACTGGAAGTGTTTTATCCACTGGAAGTGTTTTATCCATTGAAAGTGTTTTGTCCACTGGAAGTTTTTTATCCACTGGAAGTGTTTTATCCACTGGAAGTGTTTTGTCCATTGAAAGTGTTTTGTCCACTGGAAGTTTTTTATCCACTGGAAGTGTTTTATCCACTGGAAGTGTTTTATCCACTGGAAGTTTTTTATCCAATGGAAGTGTTTTATCCACTGGAAGTGTTTTATCCACTGGAAGTGTTTTATCCATTGAAAGTGTTTTGTCCACTGGAAGTTTTTTATCCACTGGAAGTGTTTTATCCACTGAAAGTGTTTTATCCACTGGAAGTGTTTTATCCACTGGAAGTGTTTTATCCACTGGAAGTGTTTTATCCATTGAAAGTGTTTTGTCCACTGGAAGTTTTTTATCCACTGGAAGTGTTTTATCCATTGAAAGTGTTTTGTCCACTGGAAGTGTTTTATCCACTGGAAGTGTTTTATCCACTGGAAGTGTTTTATCCACTGAAAGTGTTTTATCCACTGGAAGTTTTTTATCCACTGGAAGTGTTTTATCCACTGGAAGTGTTTTATCCACTGGAAGTTTTTTATCCAATGGAAGTTTTTTATCCACTGGAAGTGTTTTATCCACTGAAAGTGTTTTATCCACTGGACGTGTTTTATCCACTGGAAGTGTTTTATCCACCGGAAGTTTTTTATCCACTGGAAGTGTTTTATCCACTGGAAGTGTTTTATCCACTGGAAGTGTTTTATCCATTGAAAGTGTTTTGTCCACTGGAAGTGTTTTATCCACTGGAAGTGTTTTATCCACTGGAAGTTTTTTATCCACTGGAAGTGTTTTGTCCATTGAAAGTGTTTTGTCCACTGGAAGTTTTTTATCCACTGGAAGTGTTTTATCCACTGGAAGTGTTTTATCCACTGAAAGTGTTTTATCCACCGGAAGTTTTTTATCCATCGGAAGTGTTTTATCCACTGAAAGTGTTTTATCCACCGGAAGTTTTTTATCCACTGGAAGTGTTTTATCCACTGGAAGTGTTTTATCCACCGGAAGTGTTTTATCCACTGGAAGTGTTTTATCCACCGGAAGTGTTTTATCCACTGGAAGTTTTTTATCCACTGGAAGTGTTTTATCCACTGGAAGTGTTTTATCCACTGGAAGTTTTTTATCCACTGAAAGTGTTTTATCCACTGGAAGTGTTTTATCCACTGAAAGTGTTTTGTCCACTGAGAGTGTTTTGTCCACTGGAAGTGTTTTATCCACTGGAAGTGAAACTTAATTAATAATCACACATTAATATTCAAATCTTTGACCTGTTGATCTTTCACGACACTGAAAAAATCAGCGACATAACACACCCAACATGTGAACATGCGTTCACACACACACACACACACTGACACACACACACACACACACTGACACACACAGACACACACACACTGACACACACACACACACACACTCACACACACACACACACACACACACACACAGACACACACACTCAGGTGCGCTGTGATCATGTGTTCAGTGTCACATGTTCAGTGTGACGTGTGACACACAGATGATCACTGAACCTCTGTGAGTAGAAACATCACTGAGTCGTGTTTGTGTTTGAAGTTTTGTCTTCGTCTGTTTTCCTTTGAAGCTTCAGATCTGAACTGCTTTCAGTAATGAGCTCAGTCTGAACATCCATCTTTAAATCTTTAACTCTCTGTCCGCCCTCAGCTGTCCCTGTCGCCGTGGCGATGCCCACTCTGCCTTCATGTCCCTGCTCGTTAAGACCTCGTCTGGTTTGGCCGGCGGTTGTTAGAGTCGCCGTGTCGTCACTGAGAGTTAACGAGGCCCGGCGGTGAAACGCTCGCCTTCATTAAGGCTCAGTGACGCTGCGGAGGGCGAGCGGGGGCACCACCCACCTCCACATTGCCCCCCCGCTGGCCTCATATAAGGCTCCGCCCCCCGCAGAGAGCGAGGAAGATGAGGGTGACCGGAGCTCGACTCCCGCAGACACATTACGATTTAAATGGTGATGCTGCAGCTGCTTTAAATGCCTCAACACAGTTTGATGTCTGTGAGTCAGAGACAGTTTACTGATCTCACCAACTAAACTGCCAGAATGTTTCCCCTTATTATCTGTTCAGTTATATATCTACAGAAATCTGTTTTCACCTGATACCATTACCATCGATCAATACTCATCAATACTCTCCGTTTCAAGTCAACTTCCTGCTTGTGTGAATTTCTTCCACAAACTGTTTCTGTTCAGACACAACTGGACATCCTGCATCACTCAGCCCAGCTCCAGTCTCTGTTGGTTTGATTTAATTTCACATTATAAACATTACAAACAGACATTTTGTTTATTGTATACAGATGTTACAAGTCAAGTCAGTTTTATTTATAAATCACCAAATCCCAACAGAGGTTATCTCAGGTCTCTTTTCACACAGAGCAGGTCTAGACCAAACTCTTTAATTTACAGAGACCCAACATTCCTCCATCAGCAGCAGGAAAAACTCCCCTTTAACAGGAAGAAACCTCAAGCAGAACCGGACTCTAGGTGGACACCATCTGCCTCGACCGGTTGGGTTGAGAGAGAAAGAAGGAGACACAGAGAAGCATAATAACAATAATAATAATAGAAATATGACTAATAATAATAAAAAGCAATAATAGCAGGAGAAGGTGTTGAGGCAGACACCCACAGGATGCCGTCATCCCCGCAGCCATGACCCACAACTCGGACACTTTTCCTGTGAGATGAGAAAGCACAAAAACTCTGCAGACGAAGCAAAGTTAGTGACATGCATTGATGTTACATGAATGCATACAGATGGAGAGGAGGAGGAGGAGAGAGGAGCTCAGTGCATCATGGGAAGTCCCCCAGCAGTCTAGGCCTATAGCAGCATAACTAAGGGCTGATCCAAGGCGAGCCTGGTCGGCCCTAACTATAAGCTTTATCAAAAAGGAAAGTTTTAAGCCTACTCTTAAACATAGAGAGGGTGTCTGCACCCCGGACCCAATCTGGAAGATGATCCACAGGAGAGGAGCCTGATAGCTGAAGGCTCTGCCTCCCATTCTACTTTTAAACACTGTAGGGACCACCAGTAAGCTGCATACTGGGAGCGCAGTGTTCTAGTGGGATAATACGGTACTATGAGCTCTTCAAGATATGATGGTGTCTGACCATTAAGGGCTTTGTAAGTTAGGAGAAGGATTTTAAATTCTATTCTAGATTTTACAGGAAGCCAATGCAGCGAAGCTAAAATGGGAGAAATGTGGTCTCTTTTTGATGTTTGCTTTAATTTGCAGGTTTGGGAGTTAAACCATGGAGCTAACCTCTTATGTTTTATTATCTTCTTTTTTAAGGGGGCGATGGAGTCGAGTGTTTGTCTTAGTGAGCCTGCAGCACTATCAACAAGATTATCAGTTTGGGAGGAACTAAAGTTAACATAAGAGTCCTCTGTAGTATTGAGACATGGCAGTGAATTCAATACTGATGGAACTGCTTCCTTAAATTTATCTACAACACTATCAGAGAGACATCTAGTGAGGACATTTTTGTCTAATGGTGTGTAATCCAGTAATAGGAATTCAAAAGTTATTAAGTAATGATCTGATAAAATAGGATTTTGTGGAAAAATTATTAAATGTTCAATTTCGATGCCATAAGCCAGAACAAGGTGGAGGGTGTGGTTTAGACAGTGAGTGGGATTATTTACACACTGAGAGAAGCCAGTTGAGTCTAATAATGAGATAAATGCAGTACTGAGACTGTCATTATCAACGTCCACATGAATATTAAATCACCTACTATAATTACTTTATCTGTACTAAGGACTAAATACGACAAAAACTCTGAGAATATCAATAATTCAGAGTACGGACCAGGAGGACGGTTCACTATAACACATAGAACTGGCTGTAAAGTTTTCCAGGTTGGCTGAGAGACTAAGAACAAGACTTTCTAATGAGTTATAATGAAGTTCAGGTCTAGAGTTGATAATGAGGCTGTGACTCCTCCTCCTCGGCCAGTGTCTGGAGGAATGTGAGTATTAATATGACTGGGAGGACTGGATTCATTTAGACTGACATGTTCTTCATGACACAGCCAGGTTTCAGTAAGACAATCAATCAATATGATGATCTGAGATTAAATCGTTTATTAATACGGCTTCAGATGACAGAGATCTAATGTTCAAGAGTCCACATTTAATTCTCTTATTTTGTTGAACTGTTGCAGACGTGGTTTTAATTTTTATTAGATTTTTATGAATGACTCTTCTTCTGTTTATTTTAGATTCAATAGATTTAAGTGGTCGGGGGACAGACGCAGTCTCTATGTGGTTTTGGGGACAGACGTGGTCTCTATGTGGTTTGGGGACAGACACAGTCTCTATGTGGTTTGGGGGACAGATGCGGTCTCTATGTGGTTTGGGGGACAGATGCAGTCTCTATGTGGTTTGGGGGACAGACGCAGTCTCTATGTGGTTTTGGGGACAGACACAGTCTCTATGTGGTTTGGGGGACAGATGCAGTCTCTATGTGGTTTTGGGGACAGACACAGTCTCTATGTGGTTTTGGGGACAAATGTGGTCTCTATGTGGTTTTGGGGACAGACGTGGTCTCTATGTGGTTTTGGGGACAGACACAGTTTCTATGTGGTTTTGGGGACAGACGTGGTCTCTATGTGGTTTGGGGGACAGATGCGGTCTCTATGTGGTTTGGGGGACAGACACAGTCTCTATGTGGTTTGGGGGACAGACACAGTCTCTATGTGGTTTGGGGGACAGATGCGGTCTCTATGTGGTTTGGGGGATAGACACGGTCTCTATGTGGTTTTGGGGACAGACGCAGTCTCTATGTGGTTTTGGGGACAGACGCGGTCTCTGTGGTTTTGGGGACAGACGTGGTCTCTATGTGGTTTTGGGGACAGACGCGGTCTCTATGTGGTTTTGGGGACAGACGTGGTCTCTATGTGGTTTTGGGGACAGACGTGGTCTCTATGTGGTTTTGGGGACAGACGCGGTCTCTATGTGGTTTTGGGGACAGACGTGGTCTCTATGTGGTTTTGGGGATAGACACGGTCTCTATGTGGTTTTGGGGACAGACACAGTCTCTATGTGGTTTTGGGGGACAGACGCAGTCTCCATGTGGTTTTGGGGACAGATGCAGTCTCTATGTGGTTTTGGGGATAGACACGGTCTCTATGTGGTTTTGGGGACAGACGTGGTCTCTATGTGGTTTTGGGTGGGTAACTGCTCTAATGGAGGTGCAGAGAAGCGTGTAGGACTGCAGCTCTGCCTCCTGGTCTCAGCTCTGGGTTGTCATGGTTTTGGTCTACTAATAAACTCAGCCATATTTCTAGATATCAGAGCAGCTCCATCCAGAGTGGGACGTATGCCGTCTCTCCTAACCAGACCAGGTCTTCCCCAGAAAGTCTGCCAGTTATCTATGAAGCCCACATCGTTTGCTGGACGCCACCTCGACAGCCAGCGGTTGAATGATGACATGCGGCTGTACATGACATCACTGGTCAGATCAGGCAGCGGTCCAGAGGAAACTACAGAGTCCAACATTGTTTCTGCATATTAACAAACCGACTCAACGTTGATTTTAGTGACCTCTGATTGGTGTAATTGGGAGTCGTTCCATATTTACATTGAGCCTGAGTTTATATTACAAATGTTTTGAATGTTAGAAACATTACGAACATAATAAATGTTAGAAAAGTTATAAACATTACAAACTTTACGAATGTTAGAAACTTTACAAACGTAACTGATTGTTAATTTGTGTTTCAGTAACCGGCCCGCTGACTGAGTCTCAGATCGCCTATGTTCTGCGGGAAACTCTCCAGGTACTGTCCAATCAGATTCTTTGAGTCTCCAGGTACTGTCCAATCAGATTCTTTGAGTCTTCAGGTACTGTCCAATCAGATTCTTTGAGTCTCCAGGTTCTGTCCAATCAGATTCTTTGAGTCTCCAGGTTCTGTCCAATCAGATTCTTTGAGTCTCCAGGTTCTGTCCAATCAGATTCTTTGAGTCTCCAGGTACTGTCCAATCAGGTTGTAGATGAATCTGTGCTGTGTGTTCTGCAGGGACTCTTCTATCTGCATAGCAAAGGCAAGATGCACCGAGACGTCAAGGTGAGCTGTGATGATGATTGGCCTGTAAAGTCACCTGACCAGTGACAGAATGAGCGCTTACCTGAGGGGGCGGAGCTTCGGCTTGCGACTAACTCTTTGTGTTGTGTCTGCAGGGAGCGAACATCCTGCTGACTGATAACGGATACGTCAAACTGGGTGAGTCTGCTGTCAGCTTTGTGATGTCACATCAGGCGGGTGCTCAGGCTCCGCCCACTGGTCGGCTCTCCGACAGGTAGAGGGGCGGAGCTTTTCAGTGACATCACCTGCTGTGGCACATGGTGTACAGTGTTAGATAATGATAACCTATCACTTTCTTTATTGATTAATCTGAGGGTTCATTCTTCAATTAAATCAATTAATTGTTTAGTGAAATGTTAAAAAGTTAAAATTACAATTATTCAATTATCAGAACAGTTGACGATTATTTTATTAATCAATTGATTTGCACTTATTTGATATTCTAGTATTAAACTCCTCACAAATTGAAAAAGTGTTTAGTTGGTTGTTATTTTTGGATTCATATGCAGTTAATTAGATTCTTAACAATTCTTAAAAACTCTATAATGAGAGGACAGGACAGGACATACAAGCTGATTAATAATAACTAATTCTAAGACACAAAAATAAATAAAGATAAACAAATAAATGAAGGCAAAGACACAAAAACAAAACAAAAAGACAACAAAACAAGAAATTGATGTAAAATATGATCATCAGAAATTGCAACGATTGTAGCAAATGTATAATAATAATATACTGAACATGTCAAATGCAGTTTTATACTGGAAGTATGTGTTAAATAAGGATAAAGTTCCTTCCTGTTTAGTACTTCAGAATAAAGTGCACAGAAACTACTTTTAGGAAATTATTGAAAACATGTCCTGAAATGAGTGAAACAGTAAAAAGTGTCATTACAGCACAAATATCTTCATTCTTTATTACAATTATTGTGTTATAAAAATCTCTTTTTGTTATCTAACTTCTCAGATTATAAAGGCAAAAAATAATTAACCTGTAAAAGCAAAACGCAACCAAAATACATCCAAGTATTGAGTTTCTCAGCAGCGATGTTAGTTTTAATGATGATGCATCATAATGTCTCTACTCGTTATATTTCCACCATACAGTTTGTTTTCAATCACTAATGTGTAAAATCTGTTCGTTCAGTTCTGAACAGAAGATGTTGCAGGTCGGTTTGTTATATTTCGGTTCTTAATTTGCAAAAAATCTTAATAATTTGATTCTTAACAGACGGAAAATACTTAGTTTTGTGATTCAAACTATTAGATTCATATAAGTTCTGTAATGTCCTGATAATAAACTGCACAGAAGCTACTTTTAGGAGATAATTAAATTGAGAAAGTAACAGATCAGTAAATAAAGGTGATGGATGCATTTTTAGAAACAGCGTAATAAACGGAGACATCGTCACATCGTCACACGCTGAACAGTTTAAGAATTTAGAAGAAACTGAATTATTACTTCAAACCATTTTTCTTTTAGTTTATACTAAATTGCATCACTTAAAATGTTAAATATCAGCAAATTACTCCAGGAAATAAAACGGTACTGGTATTTATTATAGGCGTTACTATAGCAACAGCAGAGAGCAGACAGGAAGTGAAGCGGAGAGCGAGATGAACCGTCTCAGTCAGAAGCCGACGGGTTACCCGTTAACATACAGTTAATGTATGCACTGATGTGACCTTTGACCCCAGGCTGAAGTGTGTGTGTGTGTGTGTGTGTGTGTGTGTGTGTGTGTGTGCGCGCGTGTTGACACAGCGGACTTCGGCGTGTCGGCTCAGATCACCATGACCATCGCTAAGAGGAAATCCTTCATTGGGACGCCATACTGGTATGACCTTATTCCTGCCGGTCATCTCCATGACGAAAGCTGATGTCAGCGGTCTGCCGATGATGATGATGATGATGCAGCTTATTTCTGCCTCTTGTTTATAATGTAGCCTTTATGTATTCAGGGAGGCGCCTCTCTATGTCGGGCTCTGTGATTGGCTCCCTCTGAACTCAGGTGTGTGTTGCAGGATGGCTCCTGAGGTGGCGGCGGTGGAGAGGAAGGGCGGGTACAACCAGCTGTGTGACATCTGGGCCGTCGGCATCACCGCCATCGAACTGGCGGAGCTGCAGCCGCCCATGTTCGACCTGCACCCCATGAGGTGTGTGTGTTACTGTGTTTGTTACTGTGTGTGTACTGTGTGTGTGTTACTGTGTGTGTTACTGTGTGTGTTACTGTGTGTGTGTTACTGTGTGTGTTACTGTGTGTGTTACTGTGTGTGTGTTACTATGTGTGTTACTGTGTGTGTTACTGTGTGTGTTACTGTGTGTGTTACTGTGTGTGTTACTGTGTGTGTTACTATGTGTGTGTTACTGTGTGTTACTGTGTGTGTGTTACTATGTGTGTGTTACTGTGTGTTACTGTGTGTGTGTTACTATGTGTGTTACTGTGTGTGTTACTGTGTGTGTGTTACTATGTGTGTGTTACTGTGTGTTACTGTGTGTGTGTTACTATGTGTGTTACTGTGTGTGTTACTGTGTGTGTGTTACTGTGTGTGTGTTACTATGTGTGTGTGTTACTATGTGTGTTACTGTGTGTGTGTGTGTTACTGTGTGTGTTACTGTGTGTGTGTTACTATGTGTGTTACTGTGTGTGTGTGTGTTACTGTGTGTGTGTGTGTTACTGTGTGTGTTACTGTGTGTGTGTTACTGTGTGTGTTACTGTGTGTGTTACTGTGTGTGTTACTGTGTGTGTGTTACTGTGTGTTACTGTGTGTGTGTTACTATGTGTGTTACTGTGTTACTATGTGTGTTACTGTGTGTGTGTTACTGTGTGTGTGTTACTCTGTGTGTGTTACTATGTGTGTTACTGTGTGTGCGTGTGTTACTGTGTGTGTGTTACTGTGTGTGTGTTACTATGTGTGTTACTGTGTGTGTTACTGTGTGTGTGTTACTGTGTGTGTGTCACTATGTGTGTTACTGTGTGTGTGTGTGTTACTGTGTGTGTTACTGTGTGTGTGTTACTATGTGTGTTACTGTGTGTGTGTTACTGTGTGTGTGTTACTGTGTGTGTGTTACTATGTGTGTTACTGTGTGTGTGTGTGTTACTGTGTGTGTGTTACTATGTGTGTTACTGTGTGTGTGTTACTATGTGTGTTACTGTGTGTGTTACTGTGTGTGTGTTACTATGTGTGTTACTGTGTGTGTTACTATGTGTGTTACTGTGTGTGTGTTACTATGTGTGTTACTGTGTGTGTTACTGTGTGTGTGTTACTGTGTGTGTGTTACTGTGTGTGTGTTACTATGTGTGTTACTGTGTGTGTGTGTGTTACTGTGTGTGTTACTGTGTGTGTGTTACTATGTGTGTTACTGTGTGTGTGTGTGTTACTGTGTGTGTTACTGTGTGTGTTACTGTGTGTGTGTTACTGTGTGTTACTGTGTGTGTGTTACTATGTGTGTTACTGTGTGTGTGTGTGTTACTGTGTGTGTGTTACTGTGTGTGTGTTACTCTGTGTGTGTTACTGTGTGTGTGTTACTGTGTGTGTGTTACTGTGTGTGTTACTGTGTGTGTGTTACTCTGTGTGTTACTGTGTGTGTGTTACTGTGTGTGTTACTATGTGTGTTACTGTGTGTGTGTTACTGTGTGTGTTACTGTTTGTGTTACTGTGTGTGTGTTACTATGTGTGTGTTACTGTGTGTTACTGTGTGTGTGTTACTATGTGTGTTACTGTGTGTGTTACTGTGTGTGTGTTACTGTGTGTGTGTTACTATGTGTGTTACTGTGTGTGTGTGTGTTACTGTGTGTGTTACTGTGTGTGTGTTACTGCGTGTGTTACTGTGTGTGTTACTGTGTGTGTGTTACTGTGTGTGTGTTACTGTGTGTGTTACTGTGTGTGTTACTGTGTGTGTGTTACTGTGTGTGTGTTACTGTGTGTGTTACTGTGTGTGTGTTACTGTGTGTGTGTTACTGTGTGTGTTACTATGTGTGTTACTGTGTGTGTTACTGTGTGTGTTACTGTGTGTGTTACTGCGTGTGTTACTGCGTGTGTTACTGTGTGTGTTACTGTGTGTGTGTTACTGTGTGTGTGTTACTGTGTGTGTTACTGTGTGTGTTACTATGTGTGTTACTGTGTGTGTTACTGTGTGTGTTACTGTGTGTGTTACTATGTGTGTTACTGTGTGTGTGTTACTGTGTGTGTGTTACTGTGTGTGTTACTATGTGTGTTACTGTGTGTGTGTTACTGTGTGTGTTACTATGTGTGTTACTGTGTGTGTGTTACTGTGTGTGTTACTGTGTGTGTTACTGTGTGTGTTACTGTGTGTGTGCGACATTAAGTCTTGTTTTATTTATTTATTCTTTATTTTCCATTTCTTCCTCTTCTGGGTGGAAGGGTCATGCCTCTCTGAGCCTCCCTGCTCCTCTCTGAGCCTCCCTGAGCCTCCCTGAGCCTCCCTGCTCCTCTCTGAGCCTCCCTGCTCCTCTCTGAGCCTCCCTGCTCCTCCCTGCTCCTCTCTGAGCCTCCCTGCTCCTCCCTGAGCCTCTCTGAGCCTCCCTGCTCCTCCCTGCTCCTCCCCACTCTTCCCTGAGCCTCCCTGCTCCTCCCTGCTCCTCCCTGAGCATCTCTGAGCCTCCCTGCTCCTCCCTACTCCTCTCTGAGCCTCCCTGCTCCTCCCTGAGCATCTCTGAGCCTCCCTGCTCCTCCCTGCTCCTCCCTGCTCCTCCTTGAGCCTTTTCTCAGACATACACAAAGAAATAAAATGATATAATAATAATAGTATAATAGTATAGTAGAATAATAATAATAGTATAATAGTATAGTAGAATAATAATAATAGTATAATAGTATAGTAAAATAATAATAATAGTATAATAGTATAGTAAAATAATAATAATAGTATAATAGTATAGTAGAATAATAATAATAGTATAATAGTATAGTAGAATAATAATAATAGTATAATAGTATAGTAGAATAATAATAATAGTATAATAGTATAGTAAAATAATAATAATAGTATAATAGTATAGTAGAATAATAATAATAGTATAATAGTATAGTAGAATAATAATAATAGTGAGAATAATGAGACTCATCAGAGGGAAGGATGTGTGTTCCATGACCTTTCACATGTGATACACATGTAAATAGCAGCAGCAACAGCATGGCTTCATTATGTATGTGCACTGTGTAATAATCTGCTGCTGAGCAGACAGCAGAAAGGGCTGCTGGGTAACAGCTGACTGCAGACACTAACGAGGGTTTGGGTGGAGCCGAATCATCAGAGAATTTTAACCAGCTTCGACTCCTCGTTAACATGACGACTGATTATGTATTTCTCTCTCAGAGCTCTACTGCTGATGACCAAAAGTAATTTTCAGCCTCCCAAACTGAAAGACAAGGTGAAGTGGTGGGTATCTATCTATCTATTTATCTATCTATCTATCTATCTATCTATCTATCTATCTATCTATCTATCTATCTATCTTAGCATGGAAACAGTGATGTAATATTTATGCATCCAATCAAGCAGCTGCTGAATTATTAACAGCCAACCAGGTGCTGTTAATGCTACTAAAGCGATAGAATATTCTCTTTGAATGTTAGCTGGAGCTAAAGATAGCAGAGCAGTGACGTGAGCAGCAACCTGATCGGGATTTCTGATGGACTGGACTTTTATATCCCAGCAGAGTCAGCTTCAAAACTGCTGCCGTAAAACACTAAACCACTGCATATCACTGCCACACTAAACAACTGCACATCACTGCAACACTAAACTGCTGCAATAATAAACCACTGCACATCACTGCAACAGTAAACCACTGTACATCACTGCAACACTAAACCACTGTACATCACTGCAACAATAAACCGCTGCAATAATAAACCACTGTACATCACTGCAACACTAAACCGCTGCAATAATAAACCACTGCACATCACTGCAACAATAAACCGCTGCAATAATAAACCACTGTACATCACTGCAACAATAAACCACTGTACATCACTGCAACAGTAAACCACTGTACATCACTGCAACACTAAACCACTGTACATCACTGCAACAATAAACCGCTGCAATAATAAACCACTGTACATCACTGCAACAATAAACCACTGTACATCACTGCAATGGTAAAGCACTGTACATCACTGCAACAGTAAACCACTGTACATCACTGCAACGGTAAAGCACTGTACATCACTGCAACACTAAACCGCTGCAATAATAAACCACTGCACATCACTGCAACAGTAAACCACTGTACATCACTGCAACACTAAACCACTGTACATCACTGCAACAATAAACCGCTGCAATAATAAACCACTGTACATCACTGCAACAATAAACCACTGTACATCACTGCAATGGTAAAGCACTGTACATCACTGCAACACTAAACCACTGTACATCACTGCAACGGTAAAGCACTGTACATCACTGCAACAGTAAACCGCTGCAGTAATAAACCACTGCACATCACTGCAACAGCAAACCACCGCCACAATAAACCACTGCAACAGTAAACCACTGCATCAATGAACCACTGTACATCACTACAACAGTAAACCACCACAACAATAAACTACTGTACATTACTGCAACAGTAAACCGCTGCAACAATAAACCACTGTACATCACTAAACAGTAAACTACCGCAACAATAAACCACTACAACACTAAACCACCACAGCAGTTAACCACTGCAACAATAAACCACTGCAACTGCACATCACTGCAACAGCAAACCACCGCCTCAATAAACCACTGCAACAGTAAACCACTGCATCAATGAACCACTGTACATCACTGCAACAGTTAACCACTGCATCAATAAACCACTGTACATCACTACAACAGTAAACCACCGCAACAATAAACCACTGTACATCACTGCAACAGTTAACCACTGCATCAATGAACCACTGTACATCACTACAACAGTAAACCACCACAACAATAAACTACTGTACATTACTGCAACAGTAAACCGCTGCAATAATAAACCACTGTACATCACTAAACAGTAAACTACCGCAACAATAAACCACTACAACACTAAACCACCACAGCAGTTAACCACTGCAACAATAAACCACTGCAACTGCACATCACTGCAACAGCAAACCACTGCCTCAATAAACCACTGCAACAGTAAACCACTGCATCAATGAACCACTGTACATCACTACAACAGTAAACCACCACAACAATAAACCACTGTACATCACTGCAACAATAAACCGCTGCAATAATAAACCACTGTACATCACTGCAACAATAAACCACTGTACATCACTGCAATGGTAAAGCACTGTACATCACTGCAACACTAAACCACTGTACATCACTGCAACGGTAAAGCACTGTACATCACTGCAACAGTAAACCGCTGCAGTAATAAACCACTGCACATCACTGCAACAGCAAACCACCGCCACAATAAACCACTGCAACAGTAAACCACTGCATCAATGAACCACTGTACATCACTACAACAGTAAACCACCACAACAATAAACTACTGTACATTACTGCAACAGTAAACCGCTGCAACAATAAACCACTGTACATCACTAAACAGTAAACTACCGCAACAATAAACCACTACAACACTAAACCACCACAGCAGTTAACCACTGCAACAATAAACCACTGCAACTGCACATCACTGCAACAGCAAACCACCGCCTCAATAAACCACTGCAACAGTAAACCACTGCATCAATGAACCACTGTACATCACTGCAACAGTTAACCACTGCATCAATAAACCACTGTACATCACTACAACAGTAAACCACCGCAACAATAAACCACTGTACATCACTGCAACAGTTAACCACTGCATCAATGAACCACTGTACATCACTACAACAGTAAACCACCACAACAATAAACTACTGTACATTACTGCAACAGTAAACCGCTGCAACAATAAACCACTGTACATCACTAAACAGTAAACTACCGCAACAATAAACCACTACAACACTAAACCACCACAGCAGTTAACCACTGCAACAATAAACCACTGCAACTGCACATCACTGCAACAGCAAACCACCGCCTCAATAAACCACTGCAACAGTAAACCACTGCATCAATGAACCACTGTACATCACTGCAACAGTTAACCACTGCATCAATAAACCACTGTACATCACTACAACAGTAAACCACCGCAACAATAAACCACTGTACATCACTGCAACAGTTAACCACTGCATCAATGAACCACTGTACATCACTACAACAGTAAACCACCACAACAATAAACTACTGTACATTACTGCAACAGTAAACCGCTGCAACAATAAACCACTGTACATCACTAAACAGTAAACTACCGCAACAATAAACCACTACAACACTAAACCACCACAGCAGTTAACCACTGCAACAATAAACCACTGCAACTGCACATCACTGCAACAGCAAACCACTGCCTCAATAAACCACTGCAACAGTAAACCACTGCATCAATGAACCACTGTACATCACTACAACAGTAAACCACCACAACAATAAACCACTGTACATCACTGCAACAGTTAACCACTGCATCAATAAACCACTGTACATCACTACAACAGTAAACCACCGCAACAATAAACCACTGTACATCACTGCAACAGTTAACCACTGCATCAATAAACCACTGTACATCACTACAACAGTAAACCACCGCAACAATAAACTATTGTACATCACTGCAACAGTAAACCACTGTACATCACTGCAACACTAAACCACTGCACATCACTACAACAGTAAACACTGCATTAATAAACCACTGTACATCACTAAACAGTAAACTATCGCAACAAGAAACCACTACAACACTAAACCACTACAGCAGTTAACCATTGCAACAATAAACCACTGCAACAGTAAACCACTGCAATAATAAACCACTGCAACAAGAAGCCACTGCAACAATAAACCACTGTGCATCACTGCAACAGTTAACCACTGCATCAATAAATCACTGTACATCACTAAGCAGTAAACTACCGCAACAAGAAACCACTAAAACACTAAACCACTACAGCAGTTAACCACTGCAACAATAAACCACTGCAACTAGAAACCACTGTACGTCACTGCAACAGTTAACCACTGCAACAGTAAACTGCTGCAACAATAAACAATTGCAACAGTTAACCACTGCATCAATTAACCACTGCACATCACTACAACTGTAAACCACCACAATAAACCACTGCACATCACTGCAACAGTTAACCACTGCATCAATAAATCACTGTACATCACTAAACAGTAAACTACCGTAACAAGAAACCACTAAAACACTAAACCACTACAGCAGTTAACCACTGCAACTATAAACCACTGTACATCACTGCAACAGTAAACCACTACAACAGTTAACCACTACAACAGTAAACCATTACAATAATAAACCACTGTACATCACTACAACAGTTAATCACTACAACAGTAAACCACTACAACAATAAACCACTGTACATCACTGCAACAGTTAACCACTACAACAGTTAACCACTACAACAATAAACCACTGTACATCACTACAACAGTTAACCACTGCAACAGTTAATCACTACAACAGTTAACCACTACAACAATAAACCACTGTACATCACTGCAACAGTTAACCACTACAACAGTTAACCACTACAACAGTTAACCACTACAACAATAAACCACTGTACATCAATACAACAGTTAACCACTACAACAGTTAATCACTACAACAGTAAACCACTACAACAATAAACCACTGTACATCACTACAACAGTTAACCACTACAACAGTTAACCACTACAACAATAAACCACTGTACATCACTGCAACAGTTAACCACTACAACAGTTAACCACTACAACAATAAACCACTGTACATCACTGCAACAGTTAACCACTACAACAGTTAACCACTACAACAATAAACCACTGTACATCACTGCAACAGTTAACCACTACAACAGTTAACCACTACAACAGTTAACCACTACAACAATAAACCTCTGTACATCACTGCAACAGTTAACCACTACAACAGTTAACCACTACAACAGTTAACCACTACAACAATAAACCTCTGTACATCACTACAACAGTTAACCACTACAACAGTTAACCACTACAACAATAAACCACTGTACATCACTACAACAGTTAACCACTACAACAGTTAACCACTACAACAGTTAACCACTACAACAATAAACCACTGTACATCACTGCAACAGTTAACCACTACAACAGTTAACCACTACAACAGTTAACCACTACAACAATAAACCTCTGTACATCACTGCAACAGTTAACCACTACAACAGTTAACCACTACAACAATTAACCTGTGATTTAAAAGAACTGAGAGTTGCAGCAGACCTGCAGTTTTCTGGGAGTTTTTTCAGATATGTGGAGCATAAAACCTGAACGCTGTTTCTCCATGTTTAGTTTTGACTCTGGGGACAGAAAGCAGACCTGATCCAGACCACCTGAGAGGTCTGGATGGTTCATAATGTAGCAGCAGATCAGAAATGTAATTGGGCCCTAAACCATTCAGTGCTTTATAAACCAACAGCAATATTTTCAAATCAATGCTTTGACAGACAGGAAGCCAGTGTAAAGATCTGAGAACTGGACTGATATGATCCACTTTCTTGGTCTTAGTGAGGATTCGAGCAGCAGCGTCTGAATCTGCTGCAGCTGTCTGATGGATATTTTAGGGAGACCTGTGAAGAGAGCGTTACAGTTGTCAAGTCTACAAGATAAATGCAGGACAAGTTTTTCCAAATCCTGCTGAGACATAAGTCCTTTACTTCTTGATATATTCTTCAGGTGATAGTAGGCTGACTTTGTAATTGTCTTAATGTGACTGTTGAAATTCAGGTCTGAGTCCATGACTACACCAAGATTTCTGGCTTGGTTTGTAGTTTTTAACATTATCGATTGAAGCTGAGTGCTGACTTTTAATCGTTCTTTCTTGGCTCCAAAAACAATTACTTCAGTTTTGTCTTTGTTTAATTGAATAAAATTCTGACACATCCAATAATTGATTTGTTCAGTGCTCTTACTCAGTGCTTGTATTGGACCAGAGTCCCCTGGTGATATGGTTATGTAAATTTGTGTGTCGTCTGCATAACTGAGTTAACATATTTTATTGTTTTCCATAATCTGAGCCAGTGGGAGCATGTAGATTTTGAACAGAAGAGGCCCCAGAATGGAGCCTTGGGGAACTCCATGTGTCATTTTTGTCCGCTCAGATGTGTAATTACCTGTAGACACAAAATAGTTCCTGTCCTTTAAGTAGGATTCAAACCAGTTCAGTACTGTGCCAGAAAGTCCCACCCAGTTTTCCAGTCTGTCTAGTAATGTGTTGTGGTCGACCGTGTTGAATGTGGCACTGAGATCCAGTAATACTGATACTGAAATTCTGCCACTGTTAATGTTTAAGTGGATGTCACTGAAGACCTTAACAAGAGCAGTCTCAGTGCTGTGGTTGAAATCCTGACTGGAAGACATCAGAACGGTTGTTTAGGGTCACAAAGTTCTTCAGCTGTTGAAAAACTTTTGAAAAAGCTATTCCAATGATGTTATTTAAAAACAGGAGGTGATATGGGCCTATAGTTGCTCATTAGTGAAGTTCCAGATTGTTCTTTTTTAAGAGTGGCTTGATGACGGCAGTTTTCAGGGCCAGTGGGAAGACACCTGAGAGAAGAGATGTGTTGACAATATGTAGAAGATCTGAGGCCATGCAGTTTGATACAATTTTGAAAAAGCCTCTAAGCAGAATATCAAGGCAACAGGAGGATTTCAGATGTTGTATAATGTCCTCCAGGTTTTTGTGGTTGATTGGATGGAATTGTGTCATACCACTCAAATTGACTGTAATTGGACACAGGGACAACACATATCCTGCACCTGATATAGAGGCACTGACCGCAAAAAGGCAAAATATGAATCACAGCTGTTTTAATGTAAAACGAGGAGTTTGTTTCCTTTAGAGATCTTTTGTGTTCAGTCTGTGTTTGTGTCTCTGCAGGACCGGAAACTTCCATCAGTTTATTAAAATAGCTCTGACCAAGAACCCAAAGAAGAGACCTGCTGCTGACAAACTTCTGCAGGTAATGAAACTGAGCCCTGATGAAGATGAAGATGATGATGATGATGATGACAGACACCAGCTGTGTTTTATGGTGCTTTTATCGGCACATTAGAATTTAATCACCTCATTATGTGAAGATAAATGATGTTCATGATGCTCGTTTATGTTTGAAGACGGCTGCTTAGAGATGAAGACGTGATTGTGTTGAAAGTACATGTCACTGCTAACAGTGTCAGTGTGTGATCTGTCCGTCTGTCTCTAGACTGAAAGGAAAGACTCTATGATCGGTAAAGATGCTTGTTATCACGTTTAAGTCCTGGTCAACTGTTAAATGTCTGATATTTACTCATTTACAGACTCTGTTTAGGTTAAACTAACAGTCAGACTTCAGATACATGTCTGTCTTCATCTGTTGCGCAGCACTGTCTGCTTCTTTACCCCCTTCAGTAGTACTAACATGGTGAATTCTGGGTCAATTAAGACTTTAAACTACTCTGTTCACTGCAGCAGAAAATGTTTTCTTTCTGGAAGAGTTTGACCATTTTAAAGACATGAAACTGTGAAATCCAGCAGAAAACATCAGATCTGAGAGCAAAGCTACAGCATCTCTGTGAAACCACCTGATTATTAAAGCCTGATCTCAGGATAACCAGAGGAAATAAATATGAGCAAAAAAATCAGCAACAACAAAAAAACACGTATTGTTATACACGATGTGTTTTTTTGCATTAACTGAAGGACTCTGTGGTTTGAGTTCAGATAAATAAAGCATCAGTGGATGATCTGAGACATGAAGTTTGGAGATTGGTTGTTTTCACAGGACTGTGTTTTGTTACAGCACCCGCTCGTCTCTCAGCCTCTCAGCCGGACTCTGGCCATTGAGCTGCTGGATAAGGCCAGTAACCCGGACCAGGACCACCAGAGCCACCTGGACGATGACGAGACCGACGTGGAGGTGAGGGGGTGGTTTGGGTGCAGAGAGAAATGAAGCCAAGAACTTGTGAAGTACAAACTGTTGTTTTAGCCGCATTAGCTTCACAGCTCTGTGGATGCTAATATCTGTCTGTCCAACCCTTTGTCAGGTTCCGTCACATCCGTTCATGTTCCATCATGTTCTGTAATCATCTGTCATGTTCTCTGATGTTCTGTCACGTGCCATCATATTCCATCACATTCTGTCGTGTGTAGTGCGTCATGTGACTTAAGTAACTTGAATGTAATAATGAGTCCATTAATCGGTAATCAGTCAACAAAAAATTCATCAAAGATCATTTTCTTTGATTTGGGGCAGATTGGACAAAGTCTAGTGGAGTTACAACTTCCTGTTTAATCCCCCAAATATATTTTGGGCAAAATTGTCCAGCACGCCACGCCAAGGGCGTTCCATGAAAACTAAAAAGCTTCGCAATTTAGCATCACAAAGGTCTTTACATGTCACCTACCAAATTTGAAGTCACTCGGGTTAAATCTCTAGGATGAGTTTGTTAAAGTACAACACCTGTCAATGGCTTCAATGGCTGACTTCCTGTTGGATTTAGAGTATGGAAGAGGGAACATCTGCCTACCGAATCTCGTACATTTACGTCAAATTTAAAGGTGGGGGCTTTGACTTTGAAATTTTCTAGGGGGTGCCCTTGAGCTACCCACACCCAAGACCCATATCCAATATCTTACATTTCTCCGATATCCTGCGTTTGGGAGCGCTATGGAGCCCGCCAGCCACGCCTGAGCCCAATCACCACAGAACTTTGCAATTTTCACCAGTTCTAACATGTTTTCCAATTCTGAGTGAGTCTTCAAACTTCCCAAGCCCCTCAAAAATGCAATGGCGTACTAGAATGACAACAGTGATAATAATCATCATCATCATAATCATAATCTCTACAAAAACAATAGGTTCCTCGCACAGAGCCAGGGACCGTTGGGGCCCATTGGGGCTCTTTTGCTTGGGCCCTAATAATAATAATAATAATCTTTACAAAAACAATAGGCCTCTCTGTCTTCCCTTGGTTCCTGTCTACTTATCTACTATTAGCTGTCCATTAAAGGCAAACAATGGCCAAAAAACACATCTACTCAGTTTGGAGTTTGTTTCTTAAAAAGAAATATGTTTACACCATCAAATGTTTCTTCTTGCACTAATTTAAAAGTAGCATGAAAAGTGTTTCCTGTCAACATCATAACAACAAACAGCTTTTACCTGCTGAATGCTGTTACTCAGTTACAGAGACATGGCGTTTCTGTGTCTGTATGATGACTGAGACTGTGGACTATCCCTTAAATGAAAAATACTCCATCTGATGAAACTGTGAGGAAACATGTTTTACATTCAGCTGCAGTTTGAATATCAGTGTGAAGAAGAAGAGATGACGAGATGTCAGTCTGCAGGATGCTCAACACATCAGAGATTGAACCAACTTCAGAAGTGTGAAGATGTTAATAACTTTATTTGTATAGCACCTTTTATACAAAAATAATGCAGTTCAGAGTGTGAATGTCAATGATGATGATGATGATGATGATGATGATGATGTCTGTCTGTCTGTAGGCTGCTGCCTCTGTCCCTCAGAGGATCCCATCTGGAAACACCAGAGAAGGAAAAACTCTGTCTGAGATCAACTGTGAGTCCGTATGATGATGAAGACGATGATGGTGATGATGATGAAGATGATGATGATGGTGATGAAGATGTGATTTGTTGTGTTTCAGTTGATCAGATGAAGTTTGATCCTCCTCTTAGGAAAGAGACTGAAGCTCACCATGAAGAGGTAAGAACACACTCACAGAGGCCCTGCAGTAGTAACAATATAAGAAATATAATAATAATAATAATAATAATAATAATAATTAAAGCTGCAAGCAGCGATGATCGGGCCTTCACACCTTTGTGCACCTCAGGATGCACCGCCGTTGAAGTTCTGTTATTGCAGCTCTACATTACAAAACATTTACCAGAGGACAACAGACACAAATATACATTTCTCCTGAATATTGGACATCACCTGTAAGAGGTATCTATCACTTCCTGTGTCCACTATGTGGTGCTAGAAAACACACACTAAATGTACATTATGTTGCTGCATATCAAATGTAGACCACACACTTTAAATTTCATGTAAATCAAAGGACGGTTATATCATAAGGCTTCCTATTGCCACCAGTCAGGGGTCCATAATGCAGCAATACATTACGTCGAGGTTGTCTGACCTGCATATGCATTGTCATGAATATCGGATGTTGCACGGAGGAGTTAAATATCACTTCCTGTGTCAACTATGTGGTGCTAGAGAACACCCACTAATTATATGTCATATTGCTGTATATCATGTAGAGACCACACCAAGGCTGACTTCCTGTTGTCAGTAGGTGGCGCTATGACTATGACTCAACATTGACATGAAGGTGTGTTCAGACTTGGACTCTTAGCAAGCATGAGAAATTTGGGACACATTGGACAATGTAAAGTGAAATTACAACAACTTCCTGTTTAATGCCCCAAACATGTTTTGGGCAAAATTGTCTGGCACGCCACGCCAAAGGCGATCCATAAAAACTAAAAAGCTTTGCAATTTAGCATCACAAACATGTCACCTACCAAATTTGAAGTCACTCAGGTTAAATCTCCAGGAGGAGTTTGTTGAAACACAACAACTGTCAATGGCTTCACTTTGCAATTTATTCAAAATGGCTGACTTCCTGTTGGACTTAGGGTATGGCTCCAAGAGGCTTTTTATAAAGTCTGGAGATGTTACATCTGTCAAATTTAAAGTTTGAAATTTTCTAGGGAGTGCCCAAGACCCATATCAGATATTAAGTTACGGCACTTTTGATGCAAATTTTCATTTGTTTTCAAGCACTGCTAGCACCTCAAAAATGCTAAATGTAATTAGGTGGTGCTAAAGAGCTGAAATGACAATTTTACTCAGTTTTGATAGTAATTGAAGCATTTATTAGTTTGAACATATATGCAAAGTTTCAGTAGTTTTCCCTTCAGAAACAATAGGTTCCTCGCACTTTCAGAGCCAGGGACCGTTCAGCCGCGGGCACTTTCATGCTTGGGCCCTAACTATCTATCTATCTATCTATCTATCTATCTATCTATCTATCTATCTATCTATCTATCATCTATCTATCTATCTATCTATCTATCTATCTATCTATCATCTATCTATCATCTATCTATCTATCTATCTATCTATCTATCTATCTATCTATCATCATCTATCTATCATCTATCTATCTATCTATCTATCATCTATCTATCATCTATCTATCTATCATCTATCTATCTATCTATCTATCTGTTCATCTATCTATCTATCTATCTATCTATCATCTATCTATCATCTATCTATCTATCTATCATCATCTATCATCTATCTATCTATCTATCTATCTATCATCTATCTATCATCTATCTATCATCTATCTATCTATCATCTATCTATCATCTATCTATCATCTATCTATCATCTATCTATCTATCTATCATCATCTATCTATCATCTATCTATCTATCTATCTATCTATCATCTATCTATCATCTATCTATCTATCTATCTATCTATCTATCCATCATCTATCTATCTATCATCTATCTATCTATCTATCTATCTGTTCATCTATCTATCTATCATCTATCTATCTATCTATCATCTATCTATTTATCATCTATCTATCTATCTATCTATCTATCTATCTATCTATCTATCTATCCATCATCTATCTATCTATCAATCTATCTATCCATCATCTATCTATCTATCATCTATCTATCATCTATCTATCCATCATCTATCTATCTATCTATCATCTATCTATTTATCATCTATCTATCTATCTATCTATCTATCTATCTATCTATCTATCTATCTATCTATCCATCATCTATCTATCTATCAATCTATCTATCCATCATCTATCTATCTATCTATCTATCTATCTATCTATCTATCTATCTATCATCTATCTATCTATCTATCTATCTATCTATCATCTATCTATCTATCTATCTATCTATCTATCTATCTGTTCATCTATCTATCATCTATCTATCTATCTATCTATCTATCTATCTGTTCATCTATCTATCTATCTATCTATCTGTTCATCTATCTATCTATCTATCATCTATCTATCCATCATCTATCTATCTATCTGTTCATCTATCTATCTATCTATCTATCATCTATCTATCTATCTATCTATCTATCTATCTATCATCTATCTATCTATCATCTATCTATCTATCTATCATCTATCTATCATCTATCTATCCATCATCTATCTATCTATCTGTTCATCTATCTATCTATCTATCTATCTATCTATCATCTATCTATCTATCTATCTATCTATCTATCTATCTGTTCATCTATCTATCATCTATCTATCTATCTATCTATCTATCTATCTGTTCATCTATCTATCTATCTATCTATCTGTTCATCTATCTATCTATCTATCATCTATCTATCTATCTATCTATCTATCTATCATCTATCTATCATCTATCTATCATCTATCTATCTATCTATCTATCTATCTATCTATCTATCTATCTATCATCTATCTATCTATCTATCTATCTATCTATCATCTATCTATCTATCTATCTATCATCTATCTATCATCTATCTATCTATCTATCTATCATCTATCTATCTATCTATCTATCTATCTATCTATCTATCATCTATCTATCATCTATCTATCTATCTATCATCTATCTATCTATCATCTATCTATCTATCTATCATCTATCTATCTATCATCTATCTATCTATCTATCTATCATCTATCTATCTATCTATCTATCTATCTATCTATCATCTATCTATCATCTATCTATCTATCTATCATCTATCTATCTGTCTATCTATCTATCTATCTATCTATCTATCATCTATCTATCTATCTATCATCTATCTATCATCTATCATCTATCTATCCATCATATTCTTCTGCAGAGATGCAGTAGGGGCAGATAATATAAATATAAAAATAAAAGCAAGAGAACAGTTGGTTTTTGGTTTGTTGCCAATTTGAAGACAAAAACAGGAAAAACAGTGAATTTCTGTTTTTTTAATTCACACAAAAAACGGAAAAATGAAATAATGCTTTGAATTTTTGTTTATCCTGTTAACAAACAAGTTGAGCACAACTCTGGATGGAGGGAACACGGACCACGGACTGTGTATTTCCAGTTTGTTGGGTTTTTTTGTTTGTTGTTTTATTGGTTTGTTAGGTTTTTGGTTTGTTGATTTGTTGTTTTTTGGTTTGTTGGTGTTCTTCTTGTTTGTTTTGTTTGTGTGGATGAAGGTGAAGCAGACTGACACACCTGTTTTCTTTTTTCTCAACAGTCTGATTGCTTCCTGGACTGTGAAGAGGAGCTGTACTACACCGCCAGATCCAACCTGGTACCCACCGCCACACCTCAGTGATACAAGCTAACCATGCTAATCACCTGATAACATTAGAGAAGTCTGAAGCTAACTGGCTAACCATGCTAATCACCTGATAACATTAGAGAAGTCTGAAGCTAACTGGCTATCCATGCTAACAGTGTATTTGTTTAACACAAGCTAACAGTGTGGCTGTACAACATGCTAACAACATGCTAACTCACACTTGTCTTCCATTTTTATTCTTTTATTCTTCTTTTTCTTGCTAAATGTTTCCTTGTCAATGTTCTACCTGGATGATGTCACTTCCTGCTCTGCTGTAACTGGTCACTCCTGATCAGTCTGTGATTCAGTCCAGTCAGCTGCTCTGAGGTGTCTGTTCTCAGTAGAACCAGTTTGTTTCCAGTAGAACTGGTCTGTTCTCAGTAGAACCAGTTTGTTTCCAGTACAACCAGTTTGTTTCCAGTAGAACTGGCCTGTTCTCAGTAGAACCAGTTTGTTTCCAGTAGAACTGGTCTGTTCTCAGTAGAACCAGTTTGTTTCCAGTAGAACCAGTTTGTTTCCAGTAGAACTGGTCTGTTCTCAGTAGAACCAGTTTGTTTCCAGTAGAACCAGTTTGTTTCCAGTAGAACTGGTCTGTTCTCAGTAGAACCAGTTTGTTTCCAGTAGAACTGGTCTGTTCTCAGTAGAACCAGTTTGTTTCCAGTAGAACCGGTTTGTTTCCAGTAGAACCAGTGTGTGTGTGTGTGTGTGTGTGTGTGTGTGTGTGTGTGTGTGTGTGTGAGTGTGTGTGAGTGTGTGTGTGTGAGTGTGTGTGTGTGTGTGTGTGTGTTTTGGTCGGTTGGGAGCTTCACAGTTCGAATTTGCACCAACACAACCGACCAATCAGCTGCATCCTCCTCTGCTCTACTGAACCGTAGTGATAATAGCGATAATGTTGTTATTATTATTAATAATAATATTAATTAAAACCAAGCGGCGCTACTGGAGGTCGGCTGACACGGCTCTGAATTTTGAGGATTATATACGTCAAATTTAAAGGTTGGGGCTTTTACTTTGAAATTTTCTAGGGGGCACTCCCTAGATCATATCAGATATCAAAGTTACGCCACTTTTGACACATGTGCAAAGTTTAGTGAGTTTTTGAGCGAGCCCCCCCAGCACCTCAGCTATGGAGCTGGCTGCCACGTCCAAACCCAACCGTGATACTAATTAAAATATTTACTAGTTTGTACTCAGGAGCAAAGTTCAGTGAGTTCTTCTGCATCCGAAAGGCCTCAAACATGTTGGTAAAATGAAAATTGACGCACTAAATTCAAAATGGCCGACTTCCTGTTGAGTGAAAAAATATTTTAAAAAAAGAATGTTGGGAAGAATGATGACAGCAGTGAACCCACCAAATTCCATGAACATCAAAGCAACTTTATTTCAAAATGGCCGTTGTTTGGGGGTCGCTATGGAGCCCGCTGGCCACACCTAAGTCCAATTACTATAGAAGATATAATTTCCCCCCAATTGTGATGCATGTGTAAAGTTTCAGGAGTTTTCCAGCACCTTTAGCGGAGGAGAAGAAGAATTCTCTCAGATACAATAGATCCTCAGCACCACTGGCTGCTCGGGCTCCAATAATAATCTTTACAAAAACAACAGGTTTCTCTCCCCTGGTACTGATAATAATAACCATCATCATCATCATCATCATCAGCATCATCAGCATAACATTATCATCATAATAATAATGATGATGATGATGATGATGATGATGATAATAATATGAATATGAATAATAATAATGATGATGATGATGATGATGATGATAATAATAATATGAATATGAATAATAATAATGATGATAATAATAATAACCTCGTGTCTCTGTGTGGTTCAGGAGCTGCGGTTGGAGTTTGAAGACGCTGCAGGATCCGTCCTTGGTGGAAACAGGTGAGAACATTTCTGCTTCTGTCACCTGTGCCTGATGATGTCACAGGCCTGATGATGTCACAGGCCTGATGATGTCACAGGCTGATGATGTCACAGGCTGATGATGTCACAGGCTGATGTAAAGTCCTGAGCGTTCATCTGACACACCGGGTGTTTATCATTGGTTGTTTCACGTCTACGTGCTGGTGATGATGATGTTTGAAGAACAAACAGCATAAATGTGCTCAGAGATGTGTTCAGGTGTAAATTAAGTTCATGAATTCATGGTTCGGCTTTTTTATTTATTTATATTTGTATCAAGTGATTTGTTACCAGATATAAATGTTTGTCACCCTCGAACCTCCAAACCTGCAGATCAATACGACGTCAACACGTTTAGCAGCAGACGTGATAAACTGTGATCATACAGTGACTGTTCGTAAAGGACGTGTTCATGTGTTCATATGTTCATGTGTTCATGTTTTCATGTGTTCATATGTTCATATGTTCATGTGTTCATGTGTTCATATGTTCATGTGTTCATGTGTTCATATGTTCATGTGTTCATATGTTCATATGTTCATATGTTCATGTGTTCATGTGTTCATTCATGTGTTCATGTGTTCATATGTTCATATGTTCATATGTTCATGTGTTCATGTGTTCATTCATGTGTTCATGTGTTCATATGTTCATGTGTTCATGTGTTCATGTGTTCGTATGTTCATGTGTTCATATGTTCATGTGTTCATGTGTTCATGTGTTCGTATGTTCATGTGTTCATGTGTTCATATGTTCATATGTTCATGTGTTCATGTGTTCATATGTTCATGTGTTCATGTGTGTACTTGTGCAGGTTTTATTGTATAAGTTATTCAGGTCTCGGTGCAATTAGACAGAAAAACAAAAAAACACGTCAAATCGCACAAACTATGGAAATAAAGTACTGAAAATACCAGATAATAATAATAATAATAATAATAATAATAATAACAATAATAACAATAATAATAATAATAATATAACAATAATAATAATAATATTAATAATAATAATGATATAATAATAATACCATAAATAAATCTTAGTGTCTCAGTGTGACAGTGAGACGGTGTTATGCGTTATCAGCAGGACACGCTGCTGTCAGCAGAGGAACTGTGATAGAAAGATGAAGCTCAGTGCTGGTGTTGAGAGCTGCAGTGTGTCAACCTCAGCGCAGCCTGAATAATTCATCAGCAGCCCCGGGGGGGGGGGGGGTGCAGGATGGGGGGGGGGGGGGTGCAGGATGGAGGGGGGGGTGAACACGGAGCAGCTGATGAAAATTTAAAGACGCTGCATTTGAGCACTTTGGAAGATTTGCTAACGGTGAAGAAAATCCGGCACTGGAAGCTTTTAACTGGACGGCGGACCTTTTGTCCTGAGCTAAGGTCACCGCCATGTTTACTAATTCTGCTGCCTGAATGTGCTGACCTCTGACCTCTGACCTCATCACTGTGGGTCAGACCGGTGAAGCAGCTGGAACACACACAGTTTAACAGGTGTGAGCAGGTAAACTCAGCTGACAAGTTAAAAACAAAGAGATTCTGCTGAAGCAGCCGGAGTCAGCAAAACACGTTCACGGTGTGTTCACCTGGAGTCACACTGAACACATAAATAAGTAATCAATAAGTTAAATAAATAAAACTAGTAATAAATGTAAATCAGGGCGTTTGGCTCAGCGTTAATAATCTCAGCTGAGCGGTGCAGTGTGATGTCACAGGTACATGTGAAGTATGTCAATAAATCCAGAAAATACCAGATAATAATAATAATAATAATAATAATAATAATAACTTGTAAAAGTACTTAAGTATGAAAGTAATAGCGGCAGTAGCAAGAAGGCTGAGGATACTAGTTCATCATCTTCATCTTCTTCTGCCACCTCGACCGTGTTATAAGAAACGGATACAGACTCAAACATGGCGCCCGCTCATTGGCGCATGAAGCAAAAAAGATGGCTTCCGACTGTAGAGAAATCACCCGGATGTTGTTCACGCTTCCTGGTTATTGTTGTTGTTGTTCCTGGTGTGTGTCACATGACGGACAGGAAGTTGTAATTACACGATTTGGGCACTATGTCAGACTCACAATAAGATTTGCAGACTTATAGAAGCTTTGATTTCTGCCGTGTGGACGTTGATTGACAGCTGTGATTGACAGCTGGCTCACCTGCTGCTCTCCCGCCTCCAGGACTCGCACTGAGTTGCACTGAGTTGCACTGAGTTGCACTGAGTTGCACTGTTGTTGCAATTGTCTCATCGGATGGCGGACCGGTTGCTCCGGTTCTGGTTCTAAGTGGCGGTCGTCCTCTGGTTCACCGCTGCATGTGTGTGTTGCTGCAGCCTCACGGTCCTACACGCTACGCACTGAGCTGTTCTTCAAAGGAGCTACAACACTTGTATAACAGATTTTAGTTAGAAAACATCTGAAAACACATTTTTTTTAAAAACTGGGTGGGTATGAACTAAATCTGTGTACGTTTGTTTTGCAACCTTGCTCACCATTTGAACATGCTTCTCATGAAGTTCTGACGCGGACCGAGACCTGGAAGAAACACAAACTGACAGTTTTCTTAATGTTAAGTGTTAGACATGAATTTTCAAACCATGCTGCTGTGGACTGTAAATGCTGAGATAACTGGGTAAAGACTGAGAAACAGTTATATGACTGTATATAATGTGACTATTTAAATACCTGCCTTGTTAGCACAGTTAAGCTAAAGTAGCCAACGTTAGCCCGAGTGTGCAACACTTGGTGTTCACCCGCACGCTATTTGGAAGGTCGTCCAAACGGACACGATGCGCCGACCAGAAGATGCAACTCTGGGCTTCAAAGCGGCTCCAATGAAAGCAACGTGTGACGTTGAACCTCGCTACGTCCTGTACATACAGGATAAGTCAAACTGGTTTTACAGTGCGGCGCTGCTCCTGGGGGGTCGTCCTCGACGTCATCCAGCAAGACGCTGCGTCAGCCAATCACATCCATGCAAACACATCTGTGGTGGATGGTCGTGTTCCTGCCGTTGAACTCAAAGATAAAATAGTTGCTGCTGTCCAGTTTTTCCTGAACTTGTAGAATGTTTAGAGCTGATGAATATTTTGCTTCCAGGGGACGTGAGACTCACCTGGACGCCGGCACTTCAGGTGAGGATGAAGATGAGGCTGAGGATGACGGCTGTGTGGAGAGAGGGGATGCAGACGACCACTCGGATGTCTCTGATGCTGCAGGTCACCGTGACAGTGGCGATATTGAAGTGCAGCAGTGAGTATGATGTACACCTGTGCACACCTGTGGGCTTGTCCACAACATCTGTGGAGGTGCTCACAGCAAGTCTCTCTCTCTCTTTTAGTGTAAAAGACTCGACACTGAGGCCCCGCCCTCCTCCTGCTGCCCCGCCCCCTCAGGTGTGTCGTCTCACCTGTTCTGATCAGCTGTCTGTCTCAGATCAGAACCAGCGAGTCAAATGTCTTTTCTTTCCATCAGGAAGAATCCCTGCCTCCTGACTGTGATCACCATGGCAACCAGGGGACCTTAAAGCCCCACCCTCTGTCAGAAAGCCCCGCCCGCTCCTCCACGCAGGGCCCGCCCAGACCACCCCCCCCCAAACTGCCCCCCCACAAACTCAGCAGCCCAGGTGGGTTCCACGTGCTGCACTGGAGAACGTTTTATGCATACTGTAACACTCCTTACCTGCTCTACCTGTTCTACACCTGTTCTACACCTGTTCTACCTGTTCTACACCTGTTCTACACCTGTTCTACCTGTTCTACACCTGCTCTACCTGTTCTACCTGTTCTACACCTGCTCTACCTGTTCTACACCTGTTCTACACCTGTTCTACCTGTTCTACACCTGTTCTACACCTGTTCTACCTGTTCTACACCTGCTCTACCTGTTCTACCTGTTCTACACCTGCTCTACCTGTTCTACACCTGTTCTACACCTGCTCTACCTGTTCTACACCTGTTCTACCTGTTCTACACCTGTTCTACACCTGTTCTACCTGTTCTACACCTGCTCTACCTGTTCTACCTGTTCTACACCTGCTCTACCTGTTCTACACCTGTTCTACACCTGTTCTACCTGTTCTACACCTGCTCTACCTGTTCTACCTGTTCTACCTGTTCTACACCTGTTCTACACCTGCTCTACCTGTTCTACACCTGTTCTACACCTGTTCTACCTGTTCTACACCTGTTCTACACCTGCTCTACCTGTTCTACCTGTTCTACACCTGTTCTACACCCGTTCTACCTGTTCTACACCTGTTCTACCTGTTCTACACCTGTTCTACACCTGTTCTACCTGTTCTACACCTGTTCTACACCTTTTCTACCTGTTCTACACCTGTTCTACCTGTTCTACACCTGTTCTACACCTGTTCTACACCTGTTCTACACCTGCTCTACCTGTTCTACACCTGTTCTACACCTGTTCTACACCTGCTCTACACCTGCTCTACACCTGTTCTACCTGTTCTACACCTGTTCTACACCTGTTCTACACCTGCTCTACCTGTTCTACACCTGTTCTACCTGTTCTACACCTGTTCTACACCTGCTCTACCTGTTCTACACCTGTTCTACACCTGTTCTACCTGTTCTACACCTGTTCTACACCTGCTCTACCTGTTCTACACCTGCTCTACCTGTTCTACACCTGTTCTACACCTGTTCTACACCTGTTCTACACCTGTTCTACACCTGTTCTACCTGTTCTACACCTGCTCTACCTGTTCTACACCTGTTCTACACCTGCTCTACCTGTTCTACACCTGTTCTACACCTGTTCTACCTGTTCTACACCTGTTCTACACCTGTTCTACCTGTTCTACACCTGTTCTACACCTGTTCTACACCTGTTCTACACCTGCTCTACCTGTTCTACACCTGTTCTACCTGTTCTACCTGTTCTACACCTGTTCTACACCTGTTCTACACCTGTTCTACACCTGCTCTACCTGTTCTACACCTGTTCTACCTGTTCTACACCTGTTCTACACCTGTTCTACCTGCTCTACCTGCTCAACATCTGTTCTGCCTGCTGTACACATGACCACACACCTGTTACACCTGTACTACACCCCCTGCTGTCCTGTGACGTATGCGAACACACCTGTGATGCTCCGTCTCTCTGCAGGAAGCGTACCGTCCTACTCTGAGCAGTCTGCAGCGCCCAACACTGTCCACAGCAGGAAAGACGTCCCAGTAAGACTCCACCTGTCTGTATGATGTTTACCTGAGACTGACAGCTCACCTGTCTGTATGATGTTTACCTGAGACTGACAGCTCACCTGTCTGTATGATGTTTACCTGAGACTGACAGCTCACCTGTCTGTATGATGTTTACCTGAGACTGACAGCTCACCTGTCTGTATGATGTTTACCTGAGACTGACAGCTCACCTGTCTGTATGATGTTTACCTGAGACTGACAGCTCACCTGTCTGTATGATGTTTACCTGAGACTGACAGCTCACCTGTCTGTATGATGTTTACCTGAGACTGACAGCTCACCTGTCTGTGCTGATTTGTCCTCTCGCTGCTTGCTGAGGTTTCTCTTTTCACCAGGATGCGGAGTAAAGGGCCGTCCACACCAAGAACGATAACCATAACAATAACTACAACGATAACAATGTGAGCATCCACGTTGTGTAAACAGCAGTGCCGAGCACACGCTGCCTGATCCGGCTGTGATCCAGAAGGGTTTGAAGGCGGGTGGTGGTTCAATGTGTTGCTCAGAAGTATTTCGGGACAGTAGTTGCTGTGATGTTCCAGTTTTTACAGACCAAACCGCACCGACCGCCGGTAGCAGACGACCAGCTGTTATTGTGCTGTGGCAGGACACACAGTATGAGCACGGATCTGAAGCCTGAAAGGGGCGCTAACTTCATTATAATGCAGAACAAAGTTCCAGCATCATTGTATAATAAAGAGAAACAAACTCATGTAAAGAAATCACCTCTGGCTGATTACAGTGTGTCGGTCCGTGGTGAGAAAGGAGCAAACCCGCATTAAAATAAATAAAGTCATCAGTCAGTTTACAGAATGAAGATGATATCTGCAGGTTTCGGGCTTGATGGAGACTTTGTCTTGCCGTATGGTTTGGTTGATAGATTTGATTGGCTGTCAGTGTTTCCATCGTTCATTAAATCGCTCTGACCGTGATCCCGCTGTCGTTGTATAGTTGTAGTCTGGACTCCACTTATAGTTATTGTTATAGTTTTCATTCTTGGTGTGGAACCCTGCAGCTCATTTCTGAACTGCTTTTATTTCTCTACATTTAATTCAGATAACAAACAAGATTAAGAGACAAAAGAAGAAAGAACATATTTAACTTTGAAACAGTGAAACAGCTTCTGTCCTGCAGGATCAGTCTGACTGTGACTCGTGTCGCCGTCGCTGATGATGATGTTAATGTGCGATCGTTGGATTGATGAGTAAACACATGTTGTCACTTCATCTTTCATGTATGTTTTTATGTTTCATGTGCTCTCTGCCGGATTATGTCTGAATAAAGTGACCATCCAGATACAGTTATATAATTTATATGAACATGAATGAGTACAGAGTGAGTCTGTAAACTCACAGCCGGCGTCTCCTGCCATGTGATGATTTTATTAAATATGACGATATATATGAGTGATAAACTGTAAGCGTGATGGTTGAACTGATGTCAGTGTGTGTTTGTTCTGCAGAAACCCGTCAGTAACGGACTCCCACCGACTCCTAAAGTGCACGTGAGTCACTCAGCGGCGCACGTCTTTAAACTCCTGCGTATGTTCTCATGTTCCTGAGGTTTCAAATGTTCTACCTGCTGTTCTGCATTCTGTTCTCAGATGGGAGCCTGTTTCTCGAAGGTCTTTAATGGCTGTCCTCTGAAGATTCACTCTGCGGCGTCCTGGATCAACCCCAACACCCGTGGTACACTCACATGACCCCTGACCTCTGACCTCTGACCTCATCAGCTGCTTTGATTGTTGCTGAGACAGAAATTGAGATTATTATTTTTCAATGCACATTTTTAAATGGTATTTTTTGGCATTTTGTTTTTTAGATCAGTATCTGATCTTCGGAGCTGAGGAGGGAATTTACACTCTGAACCTGAACGAGCTGCATGAGAACTGCATGGAACAGGTGAAGCATCAGCTGACTGAACTCTCCGTCTCATTAACGTCCCTCCACTCAGAAACACGTTCCTTCTTGCTCCTTCAGCTGGATGTTTGTTCTCGTCTCTGATCTGGTTTAAGGGGCGGGGCTACATCACAGCCGGTCTGGAGTCAGTCCTGGTCCAGTATTGAACACTGACATGAACTTTACAGTGAAGGAAGAACATCTGGTGTCCAGCAGGAAAACTGTAGAAATATATTTTTACAGATTCTGGGTTTTTAGTGACTTAGAAGGAGGAGATTTTGTCGTTTAAAGGAAACAAAACAAACAAACTCGTCAGACACAAATTATTGTTAGAAGCAGATTATTGTTATGAGTCTTAATAACATCTGGCAGAGATCTTTAAACCTCAGGAGACCTGATCCACATCTGGATCAGACGTTTGATTTAGTTGATCTGAATGATAGATTTGTATTGATCCACCTGTCAGAGGGAAATAACGCAGTTCTGACTGCACGTCATCTGTTTGACAGTTTTAGTTTTTTAGTTACTTTTCAGATCAATAATACAAAATATAATCAATAACTAAATGACGATGTATTATTATAGGTGCAGATAAAACTTTATTTATCTCCAGGAGGAACACATGAATTCATCAATAATTATAATCCAATGAAATATTAAATCATCCTGTACAACAAGTACTTTTACTGTCTTTTACCTGTAACTGTGGCATTAAAACTTGTACTGAAGTCATATATCGTCTTCCAGGCAGTTTATGGAAATATTAAATATGAGACATCAGCAGGAGGCTGCTGTTTATCTCACATTGTTCAACTCATCTCAACTTTATTTATCCAGACGATAACAGAGTTTCACTGTTCACTCACGAGTCTGATCACAAGTGTTGATATTCAACTCGATGTCTCTGCAGCTGTTTCCTCGCAGGTGTACCTGGGTTTACGTCATGAACAACACTCTGATCTCCATCTCAGGTGAGTCACAAACACGTCACTGATTCACTAAATCACACCATGAAAAATGAATAAAGATCAAAGAATTAACTATAACTGATGAATGAAAGAAACGTAAACTTTAAAACCTTCAGGGAAAAGGTTTCAAGTGAACGTTGAAAAACACGTCGAGTGTTGTTTCAGTGTGTTAACTGAGCCCTGCGCTGTGTCTGCAGGCCGAGCCTCTCAGCTGCACTGCCACAGTCTGGTCGGTCTTTTCGAACAGGCGCAACACAAACAGAAGCTGCCGGTTTCCATTCCGACGCACCGTCTACCGGACCGCATCCTGCCACGGTCAGTCCCCCACCGACACGCTAAACACCTTCAACACGCTAAAACACACTAAACATCAGAGTCTGCTGAGGCCTGAGAGGGTTTGACGTTGAGGACTTAAAGTAACATAAGAGTTTGAAGGCTGTGAGGAAGATGAAGATTGTAGAGTTCAGGATGATGAAGGTGTTCTGCTGCCTCCTGCTGGACTCTGAGTAAAGTTTTCAATGTTAATGAGTGACCGTAATGATTCACTCATCACATGTGTGACAGCTGTAAATCAGATGAAAAGAGAATCACAGATGTGTTTAGTGAGCTGCTGTCAGATCAGTGACTGACACTGAGAACCAACAACACCACAGAAATGTGTTTTGTCTCTTTGTTTGCAGGAAGTTTTCCATCTCCAGTAAAATTCCCGACACTAAAGGCTGTCTGAAGTGCTGCGTGGGTGAGTCATCAGCTGCTTCCCATCATGCATCACACCATGTTCCCACATGTTTGTCTTTTATTTCTTTTATTTTTTCTGTACATTTTTCTTTTTCTTTACTGAAGTACTGAAAACTATCAGAGTTCCCTCACTGAGGTCAGAGGTTGACTTCTGTCAGTGCTGCAGCTGACAGAGTTTCAATCAATCAATCAATCAATTTTTATTTATATAGCGCCATATCACAACAGAAGTCATCTCAAGGCACTTTTCACATAGAGCAGGTCAAGACCGTACTCTTTAATTTACAGAGACCCAACAATTCCCCCATGAGCAGCACTTGGCGACAGCGGGAAGGAAAAACTCCCCTTTAACGGGTAGAAACCTCAAGCAGAACCCGGCTCTTGGTGGGCGGCCATCTTTGACCGGTTGGGTGGAGAGAGAGAAAGAGAGAGGGAAAGGGGGAGGGGGGACAGAAGAAAAACAATCACAACAATAACAACAACAAGCACGAGCAGCAACAGCCAGGGAAGGATGCCATCAGGACTGTGAAGGACCGCGAAGGTTCGGCCCGGGAGTCAGGTTTTCCTGTGAGATGAGAAAGCACAAAAAACTCCGGGGAAGAAGCAAAGTTAGTGACATGCATTGCTGTTACATGAATGCATACAGATGGAGAGGAGGAGAAGGAGAGAGGAGCTCAGTGCATCATGGGAAGTCCCCCAGCAGTCTAGGCCTATAGCAGCATAACTAAGGGCTGATCCAAGGCGAGCCTGGTCGGCCCTAACTATAAGCTTTATCAAAAAGGAAAGTTTTAAGCCTACTCTTAAACATAGAGAGGGTGTCTGCACCCCGGACCCAATCTGGAAGATGGTTCCACAGGAGAGGAGCCTGATAGCTGAAGGCTCTGCCTCCCATTCTACTTTTAAAGACTGTAGGAACCACCAGTAAGCTGCATACTGGGAGCACAGTGTTCTAGTGGGATAATACGGTATTATGAACTCTTCAAGATATGATGGTGTCTGACCATTAAGGGCTTTGTAAGTTAGGAGAAGGATTTTAAATTCTATTCTAGATTTTACAGGAAGCCAATGCAGCGAAGCTAAAATGGGAGAAATGTGATCTCTTTTTCTAGTTTTAGTCAGAACACGTGCAGCTGCGTTCTGGACCAGCTGGAGAGTCTTTAGAGACTTGTTAGGGCAGCCTGATAATAAGGAATTGCAATAATCCAGCCTAGAAGTAACAAATGTGTGAACTAGTTTTTCTGCATCTTTTAGGGACAGGATGTGCCTGATTTTTGTGATATTACGTAAGTGAAAAAAGGCAGTCCTTGAGATTTGATTTATGTGGGAGTTAAAGGACATATCCTGATCAAAGATAACTCCCAGATTCCTTACGGTGGTGCTGGAGGCCAGGGTAATGCCATCCAGAGCAGCTTTATCATTAGATAATGTGTTTCTAAGGTGTTTAGGGCCAAGCACAATAACTTCAGTTTTATCTGAGTTTAGTAGCAGAAAATTGCAGTTCATCCAGGTCTTTATGTCGTTAAGGCATGCTTGGAGTTTAGTTAACTGATTGGGTTCATCTGGCTTCATTGATAAATATAATTGGGTGTCATCTGCATAACAATGAACATTTATGGAGTGTTTCCTAATAATATTACCTAAAGGAAGCATATACAAGGTGAATAGAATTGGTCCAAGTACAGAACCTTGTGGAACTCCGTGTCTAACTTTTGCCTTCACGGAGGATTCATCATTAACATGTACAAACTGAAATCGGTCTGATAAATAGGACTTAAACCAGGTTAATGCAGTTCCTTTAATGCCAATTAAATGTTCCAGTCTCTGTAATAGGATGTGATGGTCAATTGTGTTGAATGCAGCACTAAGATCTAACAGGACAAGTATAGAGAGAAGACTTTTGTCCGATGCAGTTAGGAGGTCATTAGTGACTTTCACCAGTGCTGTCTCTGTGCTATGATGCCTCTAAATCCTGACTGAAAATCCTCAAATAAACTATTGTTATGTAGAAAGTCACATAACTGATTAGAGACTGCTTTCTCAAGGATCTTAGAGAGAAATGGAAGGTTAGATATAGGTCTATAATTGGCTAAAACACCTGAATCAAGAGTAGGCTTCTTAAGAAGAGGTTTAATTACAGCTACTTTAAAGGACTGTGGTACATAGCCTGTTACTAAAGACAGATTGATCATATCTAGTAAAGAAGTGCTCACTAAGGGTAAGTTTATTGTGAATAACAGTGGATACAAAACAATACATAACAGGTGAGGTACATAAATACAAAACAGCCAAGAGAGACAAAAGACAAAAAGAAAGGAGGATAAGACAAATGAAGGAATATGACATCTCTGACGAGGGGTAAGCGAGTAGATGGATGTGTGTCTGTGTGAGATCAGTTTAGGGGGTTTAGATGAGCCAAGATAGAAACATCCATACACAAATACACTCAAACCCATACACGTGGATGCACAAAAACATACACATAGTGCATGCATGCAAATATTCCTCCTCTCTTATATATGGGCTAAAAATAATAAATAAATATATACATAAATAAAGTTAAGGACTAATAAGCAATTAAAAGTCAATTGATTCAGTTGAGCACGTATAAGAGTGTGTGTGTGTGTGTGGGGGGGGGGGGGGAACCAGCTCGCAGCAAAGGCACCGCACCTGGAGTGTCAGGCTGCATGACGGGACGGTGCCAGTCCTCCGAGGTGCAGAACCCAAAGAAGATTATTTATTTATCATTATTATAATTTTGGGTTACAGTGAATAAATAAGTCAAAGTAAATCTGTGACAAGGATCATTGTAAAATCTGGCTTCATTTCATGATGTCACTGTCTCCAAAATGTTTTTACACCTGGGTCAGAGGTTACAGGTGCAGTTGCACACATCCACCAGCCAGACAGCAGTGATGACCTTTGACCCCCCATCCTCTCCCCACAGTGAGGAACCCCTACACAGGTCATAAATACCTGGGTGGAGCCTTCCAATCAGGTGTGGTCCTGCTGGAGTGGGTGGAGCCGATGCAGAAGTTCATGCTGGTGAAGGTAAGAAAGAAAGCAGGTGTGTGTTTCTCATGTCTGAAGCTGTCAGAATCACTGCCTTGCTCAAGGACACCTCACCTGTCAGGTGAGGAGCTCAGAGGAGAACCACTGCTCCTTCATATTCAGAAGAGTCAGGTGGTTCAGTATCTGATCAGAACCCTCCCTCTGAAGGAGGACACCCCGGGGCGGACCTCCCTGAACACACTGGAGGGATTATATATCCCATCAGGCCTGTGAACGCCTCCTCCAGGAGGAGCAGGAGCAGGAGCAGGCTTCCCTACGTAGTCTGCTGCCACCATTAGCCAGATCTGGATAAGAGGCTGAAAATGGATGGAATATTTCTCCCAAAATGATATCTGAAATATTTAAGAGCTAATGATGATGACACTAGCTGTGTGTCTTATCTGCCCCGCACTGACATGGGTTGTATCCGATCCTGGCCCAGCCTGAACCAGAACTAGTGTCAGAAGCATTTATTAAAATGCGTATCTTCCTGAATTTAAATTTTGCTCTGATGAATTGAGTGCCTCCTGCAGACGGGCTACATCATGGGACAGACAGTGAGAATCAGGCCCAGTGATAACTCTGCCTGTCCCCCTCAGAACATGGACTTCCAGCCTCCATGTCCTCTGGAGGTTTTAGAGCTGCTGGTCATCCCGGAGCAGCCGTACCCTCTGATCTGTGTCGGCCTCAGCAGAGGAACTGAACCCAATCAACCCGTCAGCTTCCAGACCCTCGATCCCAATTCCTCCTGCCCCACCCTCCCTGACACAGGTACATCTCCCCCAGACTCAGGTACAACTCCCCTTGACTCAGGTACAACTCCCCCTGACTCAGGTACTACTCCCCTTGACTCAGGTACAACTCCTCCTGATTCAGATACAACTCCCCCTGACTCAGGTACAACTCCCCTTGACTCAGGTACAACTCCCCCTGACTCAGGTACTACTCCCCTTGACTCAGGTACAACTCCCCCAGACTCACATACAACTCCTCCTGACTCAGATACAACTGACTCAGATACAACTGACTCAGGTACAACTCCCCCAGACTCAGGTACAACTCCTCCTGACTCAGGTACAATTCCCCCAGACTCAGGTACAACTCCTCTTGACTCAGGTACAACTCCTCCTGACTCAGGTACAACTCCCCCTGACTCAGGTACAACTCCCCCTGACTCAGATACAACTCCCCCTGACTCAGGTACAACTCCCCCTGACTCAGGTACAACTCCCCCTGACTCAGGTACAACTCCCCCTGACTCAGGTACAACTCCCCCAGACTCAGGTACAACTCCTCCTGACTCAGGTACAACTCCCCCTGACTCAGGTACAACTCCCCCAGACTCAGGTACAACTCCTCCTGACTCAGGTACAACTCCCCTTGACTCAGGTACAACTCCCCCTGACTCAGGTACTACTCCCCTTGACTCAGGTACAACTCCTCCTGATTCAGATACAACTCCCCCTGACTCAGGTACAACTCCCCCTGACTCAGGTACTACTCCCCTTGACTCAGGTACAACTCCCCCAGACTCAGGTACAACTCCCCCAGACTCACATACAACTCCTCCTGACTCAGATACAACTGACTCAGATACAACTGACTCAGGTACAACTCCCCCAGACTCAGGTACAACTCCTCCTGACTCAGGTACAATTCCCCCAGACTCAGGTACAACTCCTCTTGACTCAGGTACAACTCCTCCTGACTCAGGTACAACTCCCCCTGACTCAGGTACAACTCCCCCTGACTCAGATACAACTCCCCCTGACTCAGGTACAACTCCCCCAGACTCAGGTACAACTCCCCCAGACTCAGGTACAACTCCTCCTGACTCAGGTACAACTCCCCCTGACTCAGGTACAACTCCCCCTGACTCAGGTACAACTCCCCCAGACTCAGGTACAACTCCTCCTGACTCAGGTACAACTCCCCCTGACTCAGGTACAACTCCCCCAGACTCAGGTACAACTCCTCCTGACTCAGGTACAACTCCTCCTGACTCAGGTACAACTCCCCCAGACTCAGGTACAACTCCTCCCAACTCAGGTACAACTCCCCCAGACTCAGGTACAACTCCCCCTGACTCAGGTACAACTCCCCTTGACTCAGGTACAACTCCCCCTGACTCAGGTACAACTCCCCTTGACTCAGGTACAACTCCCCCTGACTCAGGTACAACTCCTCCCGACTCAGGTACAACTCCCCCTGACTCAGGTACAACTCCTCCTGACTCAGGTACAACTCCTCCTGACTCAGGTAAAACTCCTCCTGACTCAGGTACAACTCCTCCTGACTCAGATACAACTGACTCAGGTACAACTCCTCCTGACTCAACTCCTCCTGACTCAGATACAACTGACTCTGGGGGAGTACAATACAACAATACAACTCCCCCTGACTCAGATACAACTGACTCAGGTACAACTCCCCCAGACTCAGGTACTACTCCTCCTGACTCAGGTACAACTCCTCCTGACTCAGGTAAAACTCCTCCTGACTCAGGTACAACTCCTCCTGACTCAGGTACAACTCCCCCTGACTCAGATACAACTGACTCAGGTACAACTCCCCCAGACTCAGGTACTACTCCTCCTGACTCAGGTACAACTCCTCCTGACTCAGGTAAAACTCCTCCTGACTCAGGTACAACTCCTCCTGACTCAGATACAACTGACTCAGGTACAACTCCTCCTGACTCAGATACAACTGACTCAGGTACAACTCCTCCTGACTCAGGTAAAACTCCTCCTGACTCAGGTACAACTCAGGTGCTCCAACTGCTACTGACTCCAAACAACCCTCCCATGCATGGTGTAGGCCTATGTATCCCTTAGCAAGCAAAGTTTATTTATATAGCTCCTTTCACAAACACCACTTACAAAGTGCTTCACAGTCAAAGAAATAAAATAAAATAAAGTAAAATAAAATAAAATAGAATAAAATAAGGTAAAATAAAGTAAAATAAAATTAGAATAAAATAAAAAACAAAGACACCAGTTAAAATATTCAAGGAGAGCAGATAAAATAGACAAATTAAGATAGAATAGCACATACTACCCAAACGCCTGTCTGAACAAATGGGTTTTTGGCTGCTTTTTAAAAGGGTCTACATTATACAAGGACCTTAAGCTTGTTGGAAGACTATTACAAAGCTTAGGGACCTCCCCAGGTCTTAAAACGTGTACCGGGTACACTTAGAAAGCCTTGGGAGGAGGATCTAAGAGCTAGTGGTGTAGGTATGCAGAAGGTCCACAATGTACTGTGGAGCCTGGCCATGTAGGGCTGTATAAGTGAGCACCAAAATTTTAAAATGAATCCTAAAATTAACATTATATACTGTATACTGTGTATTATGTGTACTGTATGCTAACAGTGGGTCTCCTTGCAGAAAACCCTAAAAGCTGTGTGATCCACATCACTCAGCTGGAGAGAGACACAGTCCTAGTCTGTCTGGACCGTAAGTTCACTCTTTATGCTTCAGTCAGATGAATCACAGAGCTCAGACAGCAGATGATTTTTGTTATAATGAACACAGCATATGGAATATTTATTTATTGATTCATAAGTTTTACTCAGATGGTTTTAGCAGAAGACGACTCAAGCTGTGTTTGTACTTTTTATTTCCTGCAGGTTGTATAAAGATCGTGAATCTCCAGGGGAAGCTTAAGTCCAGCAAGAAGCTGTCAGCTGAGCTCACCTTCAACTTCCAGATTGAGGCGATCGGTAAACCACTTTAAGTCTGTTTAAACCACCTTAAATCTTAAAGTACCGTCTGAATCTGTCTCCAGGTGTGTTCTGTGTTGACCTCGGTGTCCTCCTCTTCCTCAGTGTGTTTACAGGACAGTGTTTTGGCCTTCTGGAGACATGGCATGCAGGGGCGGAGCTTCAGATATAACAAGGTAATAATCATCCAATCAGAGCGCAAGACCCCGCCCACCTCACTGCTGTGTCATAATGTTTTTTTCTTCTTTACAGATCACACAGGAGATCAGTGACATCAGCAGGATGTTCCGCCTGCTGGGCTCTGACAGGTGAGACACCTGTCTGTCTGCTTACCTGTCTGTGTTCTCATCTGTCTGTAGCTGAGGGCAATTCAATCTGTCCTTAAATATCATTACTGGATCTCTTGGCTGCTGCTAGTTTCTTATATGTTCTGTTGGGAGAAAATATGTTTCAGTGGGTATTTACAATTCAATATAAACAATATATTTTGCCACTTTGGGTAGATTGTCTGCAGTGTACTGGGTGAGCCTGTGGTGTAAATAGAGAACAACTTATGTTGTTTAGTTTTATTATATGTGATTGGTTGTTTATGAGTCATGTCACGTTTGCTGGATTGTGATTGGCCGTGGGGCAGGAGCTAGCGAAGATGCAGGGGTCAAGAAAAGAAAAAAAGAGAGTGAGTAGCAGTGACAAGGGAGCTCGGAGAGAAAGCAGAGGAGAGAAAAAGACTACGAGAGATGTAATAACAAGATTTAAAAAGTGTGTTTGCAAGTTATAACGCTGTAGAAATTAGAGCATAAGACTGCAAACCAGTGAACGCCGGCTGTGTGTGCTGTGACCAGTAACACAGCGACGCAGTAGCAGATATTGTGTAGTTAGCCTTTTCAGCTAGTTAGCTTAGCTAGCTGCCAACCAGGGACCTTCTGAACTGCCCAGAAAGTGTTTGGACGGCCCAAATAGTGCTCCGGGTGACCAGGATAAAGCCTGGTAGCTCCTCTGGCAACAAGGGCACCACGGTCAGCCATCAGCCCACCACTTCAGTCCACCACGGTTGGCTGTGTAACATCAACACTGTGACTCAAACGCTGCTATTGTGCTTCAGAGAAGAAGAAAGAAGTCTTTTGGCTCATGAAGAAAAATAGTACAATGTTTTTATGATTGATTCATGATTCAGTAATCTTTATTTTATAAATAAATCGGCTATGAGAAGCTGCTGTTGTGCTTTACAGCCGACTGTTTCCTGTCAGATCAGCTGACCAATCAATGCACACATTGGATCAAAGGGGTGTTGCTGTCCGTTAAAACACTTCCTCGCTCCTCCTCTCCTCCAGGAGCCTCCTCTCTCCTCGCTCCTCCAGGAGCCTCCTCTCTCCTCTCTCCTCGCTCCTCCAGGAGCCTCCTCTCTCCTCTCTCCTCGCTCCTCCAGGAGCCTCCTCTCTCCTCTCTCCTCGCTCCTCCAGGAGCCTCCTCTCTCCTCTCTCCTCTCTCCTCTCTCCTCGCTCCTCCAGGAGCCTCCTCTCTCCTCTCTCCTCTCTCCTCTCTCCTCTCTCCTCGCTCCTCCAGGAGCCTCCTCTCTCCTCTCTCCTCGCTCCTCCAGGAGCCTCCTCTCTCCTCTCTCCTCTCTCCTCGCTCCTCGCTCCTCCAGGAGCCTCCTCTCTCCTCTCTCCTCGCTCCTCCAGGAGCCTCCTCTCTCCTCTCTCCTCTCTCCTCTCTCCTCGCTCCTCGCTCCTCCAGGAGCCTCCTCTCTCCTCTCTCCTCTCTCCTCTCTCCTCTCTCCTCTCTCCTCGCTCCTCGCTCCTCCAGGAGCCTCCTCTCTCCTCTCTCCTCGCTCCTCCAGGAGCCTCCTCTCTCCTCTCTCCTCTCTCCTCTCTCCTCGCTCCTCGCTCCTCCAGGAGCCTCCTCTCTCCTCTCTCCTCTCTCCTCTCTCCTCTCTCCTCTCTCCTCGCTCCTCGCTCCTCCAGGAGCCTCCTCTCTCCTCTCTCCTCTCTCCTCTCTCCTCGCTCCTCGCTCCTCCAGGAGCCTCCTCTCTCCTCTCTCCTCTCTCCTCTCTCCTCTCTCCTCGCTCCTCGCTCCTCCAGGAGCCTCCTCTCTCCTCTCTCCTCCAGGAGCCTCCTCTCTCCTCTCTCCTCTAGGAGCCTCCTCTCTCCTCTCTCCTCCAGGAGCCTCCTCTCTCCTCTCTCCTCTCTCCTCTCTCCTCGCTCCTCCTCTCCTCCAGGAGCCTCCTCTCTCCTCTCTCCTCTCTCCTCGCTCCTCCTCTCCTCCAGGAGCCTCCTTTCTCCTCTCTCCTCGCTCCTCCTCTCCTCCAGGAGCCTCCTCTCTCCTCTCTCCTCTCTCCTCTCTCCTCGCTCCTCCTCTCCTCCTCCAGGAGAGGACTAGAGGAACAGAGTTAGTGCAATGAAAAGCAGCTTTGGCTGTTCTGTTGTTATGTGTCACTAATATTAAAATAAACAGGAATAAAAGTTTAATTAAATCAAACACAGAGCGACACCTACAGGACTCACCTGTCTGTCTGATCACCTGTCTGTCTGTCTGCTCACCTGTCTGTCTGCTCACCTGTCTGTCTGTCTGCTCACCTGTCTGTCTGTCTGCTCACCTGTCTGTCTGATCACCTGTCTGTCTGTCTGATCACCTGTCTGTCTGATCACCTGTCTGTCTGTCTGCTCACCTGTCTGTCTGCTCACCTGTCTGTCTGTCTGCTCACCTGTCTGTCTGTCTGCTCACCTGTCTGTTTGATCACCTGTCTGTCTGTCTGATCACCTGTCTGTCTGTTTGATCACCTGTCTGTTTGATCACCTGTCTGTCTGATCACCTGTCTGTCTGTTTGATCACCTGTCTGTCTGATCACCTGTCTGTCTGTCTGATCACCTGTCTGTCTGTCTGCTCACCTGTCTGTCTGTCTGCTCACCTGTCTGTTTGATCACCTGTCTGTCTGTTTGATCACCTGTCTGTCTGTCTGATCACCTGTCTGTCTGTCTGATCACCTGTCTGTCTGCAGGGTCGTTGTCCTGGAGAGCAGAGCGACAGATAACCCGACTGAACACAGTAACCTGTACATCCTCGCCGGACATGAAAACAGCTACTGAACCAGGACCAAACCAGGACCAGACCAGAACCAAGGAAGGACCAAACCAGGACCAGACCAAAACCAAGGAAGGACCAAACCAGGACCAGACCAAAACCAAACCAGGACCAGACCAGAACCAAGGAAGGACCAAACCAGGACCAGACCAAAACCAAACCAGGACCAGACCAAAACCAAGGAAGGACCAAACCAGGACCAGACCAAAACCAAACCAGGACCAGACCAGAACCAAGGCAGGACCAAACCAGGACCAGACCAGAACCAAGGAAGGACCAAACCAAGACCAGACCAAAACCAAACCAGAACCAAGGCAGGACCAAACCAGGACCAGACCAAAACCAAACCAGAACCAAACCAGGACCAAACCAGGACCAGACCAGGACCAGACGAAGGTCAAACCAGTTGAGATGAAGTTGTGTGTAGGTGCAGGACGCAGGACGCTCAGATACAGTTCACTCTTCTTCGTTGGTTCTCTGGTGACGCAGCAGCACAGTGTGGGAACCATTCAGGCCGACAGGTGTAGAGTTGAAGGGGGCGTGGTCTAGAGTTGAAGGGGGCGTGGTCTATAACAGACTAATAAAAAGTGCCAAAAAAGTTCAGTTATCTTGTTAAAATCTTGAAATCATCTCGTCCTCCTTCTCCAGACTCTGTAAATATATCAACAGTTTTCCTGCCAGATGTTCCTCCGTCTCAGTGTTCAGGTTTCATCATCACACTGTGTACGTTGATACCGGATCATGATTGGCTCCAGATTAGTTGTGATGTCACAAATCCTGCTCGTAGGCCCGCCTCTACTGACCCTCGTGCAACAAACACTCGCACCAACAAACCTCACAGAGAGAAGAAAACGTTCCTGCAACAAGTCTGAAAATGTCCCAGAAACCAAAGTCTTCATCGCATCGTCGTTCTTCTTCTGCTGTCAGCAGCAGCGAAGAGAAACTTTAACGTTTGGAGGAAACATCACAGTCTCATCAGGCGGGAACATTTATATTCTTCTTGTGTAGAAGGAAGACGATTACAAATACTTGAACATCAGCTGATCAATAAACCATCAATACTCTGCTGTAACAGTCTGGATCCTCCAGATGTGATCACAGCAGCATCTGGTGGACGGGAGACGAACTGCAGCTGTAACACATCACACCAGAGGTCCACGGCTGAGGGTGTAGATGACATGTACAATCCCACAATGCAATGCTCCACATTTTATAGACGTGAAAATGACCGTCACATGACTCTGCAGTCACGACACAAACCGACGATGATCAGCAAGTCTGAAACCTGCTGCTGAGTGATGTTTAGTGTCTGTTGGACGCAGCTCAGCTGATGCGGAGGCTGCAGGGTCAGAGGTCAGAGGTCAGAGGTTATTTGAAATCACTCTCAGATATTTGAGATATTTTTATAAAAACTATTTCCAGCTTTTGTAAACAGATCTGTGATCAACTTTAATATTTTACATTTATTAAATGTTTTCATGTTGTAAATAATGTAAAATAAAAACCATCTTTTTAAGACTGTGTCCGTCACTTCACTACAGAATCAGGAGTTAATATATGTTAATATATGGAGAGGAGGATCAAACTGACCCACAACAGTTATTATAATTATAACTTTCTTACTCTTTCTTCTCTTATTAGATTCATTATGTTTGTGTTTTTCAGGGAGACTCATATAATCACTGAAAGTATGTTTGTATTCTGCGTTAAGCCTAAAGGTTAAAGGTCTTGCTGCATGTATGAACCTAACCCTTCTTCTTCATGTTCATAATGCACTCAGTCTTATCAGTATATTGTTTTTGTTGTCCAGAGACGGGACGGATAACGGCTCTGGATAAACATATATTATACGTACGTCAGTGATCAGAAGCAACGACTTAATATATGCTGAAGTTAATTTAATGATGAATATTCCTGGTATGAAGCTCTGTACTGGGAATAAATGGGACGTTCATCACCCAGTGAAGAGGAAGAGGAGGAAGGAGGAAGGAGTGGATCTGAAGTAGAGGAGTACGTATCCTGGTTAATAAGACGTTACTCTTTAAACATGAATCTTGTGTTACAGACGGCAGCGGTCGACCGACCCGCCCTGCCGACGCCGTCACTGAGGCTTTGTGGGAGTTTGCTGAGCTTGAAACTGAACGCTGTATTATCGGTGTTGCAGGTCATCTGATACCACTTATTGATCGACTGCCTGCATCAGAAAGAGGAAGGGCATCAGCAGACGTGACGGGTTTGTTGATGTCTGTACGTCCAAACTTAAAGGATTCAAATACTCATTAAAGTAGTTTAAAATAGATCCCTGAGGTAATGCTGTCTTCTTCCAGGGCATCTTGTGATGTAGGAATTATTTCTGTTTCTGATTAAGGACCAACTTAAAGAGATTTAAAATCCTTATCTGGGGACATTATTAAGAAACATCAAACATACGGAGCAACGGAGGTTAAAATAGTCGGATATCACAGGACGGAGGTGCAGTCATATTAATCCGCTGAAATATCCCATATGAACATATTTCAACCATTTCTGACTCAAACGGTCGTTATTTTATAGTAACAGGCCACATTTCCTCACAACATGTAACTTTCTTAAACATATATGCACGATTTCCCAGTTGATGCCAGTTTGACCTCTGATGTAATCTCTACCAAATACCACATTTTAATTTCTGATCACAGCCCTGTTGAACTAAAGCCCACATTTAACCAACATCACTCAATGACTTAATAACAGACTATCTGTCCCTCAGTGACGCTCCTGATGTCACTGACTCCACTCTTTGGGAAGCTTTCCAGCTTGTTATGTGAGGACACATTATAGCTTATATTATATATATATGTTAGCCTACGAGGCCAGACGGAGAGACTCGTCAGAGATCAGTGACTACAGAACAGCTGCCTCACCTTCTGAGCTGAATGATAGAAATAAACTGAAATACAAATATAATTCTGTTCTTTCCACGTGAGTATGATGCTACTGAAAGTAAAACAAAGACTCGTCGGCCTAGAAGCAGACAGGCTAACACAGCTATTAATACAATTAGAGCCACAATGGGAACTATTTCCACAGACCCAAAAGAAATGAATGAATCTTTCCAGAAGGTCTATGACGACCTTCTGACATCTAAAACCACTCTCCACCTTCCCAAACTGAGCTCCTCATAAGATGAGAGGAAATCGCAGAGGCGATACGTTGTTTCCCCAGTGGGACGGACTTAGCATAGAGGTTTACAAAGCAGACTTACTCCCATCGTGTTCAGGATGTTTAATCTGCCGTCTCCCTGAATCTTTATACTCAGCTAACGTCTCCCTGAACCTTTATACTCAGCTAACGTCTCCCTGAACCTTTATACTCAGCTAACGTCTCCCTGAGTCTTTATACTCAGCTAACGTCTCCCTGAATCTTTATACTCAGCTAACGTCTCCCTGAGTCTTTATACTCAGCTAACGTCTCCCTGAATCTTTATACTCAGCTAACGTCTCCCTGAGTCTTTATACTCAGCTAACGTCTCCCTGAGTCTTTATACTCAGCTAACGTCTCCCTGAACCTTTATACTCAGCTAACGTCTCCCTGAACCTTTATACTCAGCTAACGTCTCCCTGAGTCTTTATACTCAGCTAACGTCTCCCTGAATCTTTATACTCAGCTAACGTCTCCCTGAGTCTTTATACTCAGCTAACGTCTCCCTGAGTCTTTATACTCAGCTAACGTCTCCCTGAGTCTTTATACTCAGCTAACGTCTCCCTGAGTCTTTATACTCAGCTAACGTCTCCCTGAGTCTTTATACTCAGCTAACGTCTCCCTGAGTCTTTATACTCAGCTAACGTCTCCCTGAGTCTTTATAGTCAGCTAACGTCTCCCTGAATCTTTATACTCAGCTAACGTCTCCCTGAGTCTTTATAGTCAGCTAACGTCTCCCTGAGTCTTTATACTCAGCTAACGTCTCCCTGAATCTTTATACTCAGCTAACGTCTCCCTGAGTCTTTATACTCAGCTAACGTCTCCCTGAGTCTTTATACTCAGCTAACGTCTCCCTGAACCTTTATACTCAGCTAACGTCTCCCTGAGTCTTTATACTCAGCTAACGTCTCCCTGAGTCTTTATACTCAGCTAACGTCTCCCTGAGTCTTTATAGTCAGCTAACGTCTCCCTGAGTCTTTATACTCAGCTAACGTCTCCCTGAGTCTTTATACTCAGCTAACGTCTCCCTGAGTCTTTATACTCAGCTAACGTCTCCCTGAGTCTTTATAGTCAGCTAACGTCTCCCTGAGTCTTTATACTCAGCTAACGTCTCCCTGAGTCTTTATACTCAGCTAACGTCTCCCTGAACCTTTATACTCAGCTAACGTCTCCCTGAACCTTTATAGTCAGCTAACGTCTCCCTGAACCTTTATACTCAGCTAACGTCTCCCTGAGTCTTTATACTCAGCTAACGTCTCCCTGAATCTTTATACTCAGCTAACGTCTCCCTGAATCTTTATACTCAGCTAACGTCTCCCTGAGTCTTTATACTCAGCTAACGTCTCCCTGAACCTTTATACTCAGCTAACGTCTCCCTGAATCTTTATACTCAGCTAACGTCTCCCTGAGTCTTTATACTCAGCTAACGTCTCCCTGAGTCTTTATACTCAGCTAACGTCTCCCTGAGTCTTTATAGTCAGCTAACGTCTCCCTGAGTCTTTATACTCAGCTAACGTCTCCCTGAGTCTTTATACTCAGCTAACGTCTCCCTGAGTCTTTATAGTCAGCTAACGTCTCCCTGAGTCTTTATACTCAGCTAACGTCTCCCTGAGTCTTTATACTCAGCTAACGTCTCCCTGAGTCTTTATACTCAGCTAACGTCTCCCTGAACCTTTATACTCAGCTAACGTCTCCCTGAACCTTTATAGTCAGCTAACGTCTCCCTGAATCTTTATACTCAGCTAACGTCTCCCTGAGTCTTTATACTCAGCTAACGTCTCCCTGAGTCTTTATACTCAGCTAACGTCTCCCTGAGTCTTTATACTCAGCTAACGTCTCCCTGAGTCTTTATACTCAGCTAACGTCTCCCTGAGTCTTTATACTCAGCTAACGTCTCCCTGAGTCTTTATACTCAGCTAACGTCTCCCCGATATTGAAAAAAGATGAGATGTTGCCTCATATCGTCCTGTTGCTCTTGCTATTAGTGTAAGAAATCATCCCTCCGTTGCTATTAGTAAGGTTGATCATCGCGTCTCACTGTATGCAGATGATGTGGTTTTATTCGTGTCCATCCTGCCTCCTGCATTACAACTCATTAACATGTTCTGGCTGCACTGTTAACTGGGAGTGAATTCATGCTTCTTAAAGGAAACTTGAGCCCAAAGTTTCTTGAAAACTTGTCCGTTCATATTGCTACAGATGAAATTAAATATTCAGGAGTTGTTTTATAAGCCTCAACCTGCCTGACTGACGCATTTCCAGGTAAAACCAGCATCTCAACAACAACTATTACAGTTAATGACTTTATGGTTACAAGTTCTTTAAGAGTTTGGTATCAAATAAGGAAAACATTTAATTTGTCTGAAACCTGTGTCTGCCATAATCACACCAAAATAAAATAAAAATAAAGTCACCAGTATCACCAGTATCACCAGTATCACCAGTATCGCTGAAGGATAAACTCCCAGCTTCACGTTTCCTCCAGATTAGAGACAAATATATCAAACTGAGTGATTCCAGACCC
>NC_056534.1:15000-125000 GCF_910596095.1 Thunnus maccoyii | reverse complement strand
CTGGTCTCTGATGGACCCCACAAACCCACCGATGCTGGTCTCTGATGGACCCCACAAACCCACCGATGCTGGTCTCTGATGGACCCCACAAACCCACCGATGCTGGTCTCTGATAAACCCCACAAACCCACCGATGCTGGTCTCTGATGGACCCCACAAACCCACCGATGCTGGTCTCTGATAAACCCCACAAACCCACCGATGCTGGTCTCTGATAAACCCCACAAACCCACCGATGCTGGTCTCTGATGGACCCCACAAACCCACCGATGCTGGTCTCTGATGGACCCCACAAACCCACCGATGCTGGTCTCTGATGGACCCCACAAACCCACCGATGCTGGTCTCTCACAAATACGGCTCCATTTAAAAGGGAAATAAACTTTCCAACATACATGTGTATATAAACATGTGTGTGTGTGTGTTACTGATGTGTGTGTGTGTGTGTGTGTGTGTGTGTTACTGATGTGTGTGTGTGTGTGTGTGTGTGTGTTACTGATGTGTGTGTGTGTGTGTGTTACTGATGTGTGTGTGTGTGTGTGTGTGTGTGTTACTGATGTGTGTGTGTGTGTGTGTTACTGATGTGTGTGTGTGTGTGTGTGTGTGTGTGTGTGTTACTGATGTGTGTGTGTGTGTGTGTGTGTGTGTGTGTGTGTGTGTGTGTGTACGTGTGTGTGTGTGTGTGCAGATGGGTGAGGTCGTGTACGAGGAGCGAGCGTATCCAGCAGGAAAGTGGGCGTGCGTGACGCGAGCGGAGGATTTGTACGAGCAGAGCATTTCCTGGGCTTTCATGAAACTGATGCGCTTCATCTGCAAAGAGAACTCTGCAGGTGAGGCTCCGCCCCCTCGCCACACACCCGTCCACGGAGGACGACAGGTGTCACGAAACATTTAATTAATCAATAACTGACTGTACAATAAAACAGGAATTAATCATTACACTTACAAACTAATTCAGATCAATAGATTTATATATATATTCTCTCTCTATATATATAGAATATATATATATATATATATATATATATATATATATATATTCTCTCTCTCTATATATATATAGAATATATATTTATATATTTATATATATATATATTCTCTCTCTCTATATATATATAGAATATATATTTATATATTTATATATATATATATTCTCTCTCTCTATATATATATAGAATATATATTTATATATTTATATATATATATATTCTCTCTCTCTCTATATATATAGAATATATATTTATATATTTATATTTATATATATTTATATATATATTCTCTCTCTCTATATATATAGAATATATATTTATATATATATATATTCTCTCTCTCTATATATATATAGAATATATATTTATATATATATATATATATATATATATATATATATATTTATATATATATATATATATATATATATATATTCTCTCTCTCTCTATATATATATAGAATATATATTTATATATATATTCTCTCTCTCTCTATATATAGAATATATATTTATATATTTATATTTATATATATTTATATATTTATATATATATTCTCTCTCTCTATATATATATAGAATATATATTTATATATTTATATATTTATATATATTCTCTCTCTCTATATATATAGAATATATATTTATATATTTATATTTATATATATTTATATATATATTCTCTCTCTCTATATATATAGAATATATATTTATATATTTATATATTTATATATATATTCTCTCTCTATATATATATAGAATATATATTTATATATTTATATTTATATTTGTAGAATTCTTCCACAAATAACATTCAGATTTTTTTGAAATAATCATAAATTGAACAAAATGAATCTTAATGAGCTCGTTAAACCTGAAGCTCGTCAACAGGAAGTGAGACTGTTTATATTGTTCTATTATACTAATCATATCTGTTATTGATCGCAGACACAAATACATTTCTAATATTAGTGTAACGAACATTAAACTGAATCTGATCACTGATTGGTCCAGACTGAGCTGAACGTTACCTGAATGTTCTCTCAGGTTGTACAGTCGCATGTTAGCTGTGTCATGTGATGGTCATGTGACGGTCGTGTGACGGTCGTGTGACGGTCATGTGACGGTCGTGTGACGGTCGTGTGACGGTCGTGTGATGGTCATGTGATGGTCATGTGATGGTCATGTGACAGGGCGGTACCTGGGCATGACGGTGCCGGTGGTCAGCAGCGTGCACATGATGGAGGACGGAAACACGTTCGGGAAAGACGTGCTGACGGCGTTTTTCCTGCCCGCCGAATTCCAGTCGGACCCGCCCACACCGACCGACCCTGACATCGCCATCGTCCACCGAGAGCCAATCAGAGTCATCGCCAGGTGAGACGGTCCTCAACATGAGCGACCACGAGCATCAGACGGCTGCAGCGACTCATTGATCGGTCGATTAATCATTAATAATCGATCTGAAGCTTCTGTAAACTGAATGTTTGTTTGGACTATTGATCAGACAGATTAATCAATAATGAAAATGGTGGTTAGTTTCAGCTCTAATATCAATAATCAATAATAATAATCAATAATCCGTTTGACTTGTTTACATGTTGTGAGAAGCTGCAGAGTCCCGACTGTCCCTGAAAGCAGCTTCAAATTATTGATTATTTATCAGAATGACAGAAAAAGTCTCGTTCTTTTAAGAGCTGCATTGATTAGTCAATTAATCGATTAGAAACAAGTTCTCAGCTCGTTAATGTTGAATCATTTTTATTTTATTATAGTTTTTATGAAAATAAAATGAAGATGTTTGAGAACGTCGTCTTCAGGAAATATTGATTAATCCAGAAAAATCACATTAATAATAATCATGTTAATAATCAATACAAGACTCTCCAGTTCAGGTTAAAGTCAGATAAGACCCGCCTTCTAGAGGTAAACAACCTATCAGAAAACGTCTGTTGGAGAACATTCTGCTCTCTGATTGGCTGTCGTCTCTGTGTGTTGACGTGTTTCTGCTCTCTGATTGGCTGTCGTCTCTCTGTGTTGACGTGTTTCTGCTCTCTGATTGGCTGTCGTCTCTGTGTGTTGATGTGTTTCTGCTCTCTGATTGGCTGTTGTCTCTGTGTGTTGACGTGTTTCTGCTCTCTGATTGGCTGTCGTCTCTCTGTGTGTTGACGTGTTTCTGCTCTCTGATTGGCTGTCGTCTCTCTGTGTGTTGACGTGTTTCTGCTCTCTGATTGGCTGTCGTCTCTCTGTGTGTTGACGTGTTTCTGCTCTCTGATTGGCTGTCGTCTCTCTGTGTGTTGACGTGTTTCTGCTCTCTGATTGGCTGTCGTCTCTCTGTGTGTTGATGTGTTTCTGCTCTCTGATTGGCTGTCGTCTGTGTGTTGACGTGTTTCTGCTCTCTGATTGGCTGTCGTCTGTGTGTTGACGTGTTTCTGCTCTCTGATTGGCTGTCGTCTGTGTGTTGACGTGTTTCTGCTCTCTGATTGGCTGTCGTCTCTCTGTGTGTTGACGTGTTTCTGCTCTCTGATTGGTTGTCAGGGCCTTCTTTGGGACGACCAATGAGGAGACGGTGTTGCGTCAGGTGCACCAGCTGCAGGAGATTCTGGGCGTCCGAGACGACGTGCGGACGGACACCTTCATGGTCGCCGTGTACGAGAACCCCGGCGTTCCCCGCCGCCGCAACGAGATCTGGTTTATCACACGGAACCTGTAGGAACCTTCCCATGATCCTCTGCTCCTCCCCCTCCTCTGATTGGGTGGTTTGTTGTCTGTCTTTTTATATGTCAAACTGACCAATCAGAGCAGATGTAAAAAGCCCCACCCCTCTCTGACTAACTGATATTCTATTGGCTCACAGTCCACATGACCCTGCCTTTCACACATAGCTTACATTCTGATTGGCTAAGATCTGTGATGATGTCAGTAGCAGTTTGTTTCCATGGAGACGGTTAGAGAGCAAGACAGGAAGACTAAGACTGAATCCAAACGTCCGTCCGCCGGAGGACGCCAGACGGCGAGACGATAAATTAACCCTGAAACTCGTTTCAGTGTTTTTCTTCTTCACGGTTCTGACGAGCAGCTGCGTCGTTAATCCTCTGACAGACGGTAACCGTAGCGACGTCATTCTGTCCGTTACGTGATGAGTCATCAAGATAATAATTCACTTTATAGCCGATATCGCTGCACGATTACGGATCATCAATCCGGACGTTTGGATTCAGCCTAAGTGATGTCACAGATGACATCATTTCCTGTTTCTGCTAAACACTGACATGTACGTTTCTTCTTCATGACGTCAGAATCAGCAGCAAACAAATGAAACTGAATATTTTTATAAAATCGAGTTTAAACATTTAAAAAAGAAAAAAACACGAAGCTGCTCTAATGATGAAGGTGATGATGATGATGATGACGATGATGACGATGGTGATGATGATGAAGGTGATGATGATGAAGATGATGATGATGATGATGCTGATGATGATGACCATGATGATGATGACGATGAAGGTGATGATGATGCTGATGATGATGACCATGATGAAGGTGATGATGATGATGATGATGATGCTGATGATGATGATGATGAAGGTGATGATGATGATGAAGGTGATGATGATGATGATGATGCTGCTGATGATGATGATGATGATGATGATGATGCTGATGATGATGAAGATGATCAGACTGCGGGTGGATTAAATATTAATTTCTCGTATTAATCAGATATCAGTGACCGGTGACTTCCTCTCTTCTTCTTCTTCTTCTTCTTCACGTGTTTATCAGCATGTTTCGTGGTTTTAATCCTGCAGATTAAATTAATATTTTACAACCAAAACGTTTGTTTGTTGTTAGAAAAACTTTGTTTTCACTGTTTTTTATTTTTTTTGATTTCAACATTTGTGTTAAAAATATCAATAAAATCTGATTTAAATGACAAAACGTTTTCTCGTCATTGATTCTTTCAAACATTTTCAAATATTAAAGTTTATTAAGTTAAATTTAAATAAAGTTCATCGATTATTTCCTTCAACAGAAAAATTAATTAAATAATAAAAATAAATTTGACATTTTTGGAATTTAAAAAATTTTAAACTATTTCAATAATTTGTCACAAATATAAATTTGGTTTATTTAGTTTGAATTTACTTTATATCCTTTTTATATTGAGACTCAGTGTCTGCATCAAATATATAAACAAATATAATTTATAATTTATTTATACACACACACATATATAAACATTTAATTTATAATATATATATATAGATATATATATATAAATATAATTTATATATTTATATAGCACCAGCAGACGTGATCTCAGTTCCACATTGAGATCAGAACAAACTCGTCCATCAATAAATCGTCGATCATCAATAAACAGTGATTGATCTTCAGAGTTTGACTTAATTTAACTGCATTTACTAATAATCTTTCAATGAAGTTTACAGGAATTTAACGTTAATCTTTACGTCATTTTACAGCATTTTTGGTGCAAATAATTAGAAAAATTGGAAAAAAGTGTTTTCTGCTGATCTGTGACGTAAACTAAGTGAACGATTTCATTCACTAGTTTTCTTTTCCAGCAGCTCGAATATTAAACGAATCATGAATAAATCTTTAAAATAGATAATAATAATAAATATAATAGATACGATCAGTGATGCTGTCAACTGTTTCCTATCAAAGTTAAATAATATGGAGCAAAAAAAGGATCAATGATTGGTCGTTAGGGTCAGTGTCTGGATGATGATTGGTCGTTAGGGTCAGTGTCTGGATGATGATTGGTCGTTAGGGTCACAGTGTCTGGATGATGATTGGTCGTTAGGGTCACAGTGTCTGGATGATGATTGGTTGTTAGGGTCACAGTGTCTGGATGATGATTGGTCGTTAGGGTCACAGTGTCTGGATGATGATTGGTCGTTAGGGTCAGTGGATGATGATTGGTCGTTAGGGTCAGTGGATGATTATTGGTCGTTAGGGTCAGTGGATGATGATTGGTCGTTAGGGTCAGTGTCTGGATGATGATTGGTCGTTAGGGTCAGTGGATGATGACTGGTCGTTAGGGTCAGTGTCTGGATGATGATGATTGGTCGTTAGGGTCACAGTGTCTGGATGATGATGATTGGTCGTTAGGGTCAGTGTCTGGATGATGATTGGTCGTTAGGGTCAGTGTCTGGATGATGATTGGTTGTTAGGGTCACAGTGTCTGGATGATGATTGGTCGTTAGGGTCAGTGTCTGGATGATGATGATTAGTCGTTAGGGTCAGTGTCTGGATGATGATGATTGGTCGTTAGGGTCACAGTGTCTGGATGATGATTAGTCGTTAGGGTCAGTGTCTGGATGATGATGATTAGTCGTTAGGGTCACAGTGTCTGGATGATGATGATTGGTCGTTAGGGTCAGTGTCTGGATGATGATGATTGGTCGTTAGGGTCACAGTGTCTGGATGATGATGATTAGTCGTTAGGGTCAGTGTCTGGATGATGATGATTGGTCGTTAGGGTCAGTGTCTGGATGATGATGATTGGTCGTTAGGGTCAGTGTCTGGATGATGATTGGTCGTTAGGGTCAGTGTCTGGATGATGATTGGTCGTTAGGGTCAGTGTCTGGATGATGATTGGTCGTTAAGTATAAAAATGTATTTTCAGGGTCTCTTTCTCGGGTTGTTTCAGCTTTAAAGAGTTCAGAGAAACTAAAGAAAACTGAGGAACCAAAAACTTTATTTACAAAAACTCTGGACTTTTACAGTCGGAACAACTTAAGAAACCCTAAAACTATTTAAAAAACCCAACAAAACAAAACAGGAAATAACAGGAAGTAAAGAGGGTGGGGCTCCGGTGTGATGTCATCAGATCAGATCAGCCACTGCAGAGAAACAGAAACGATCGATTAATTAAAGAAACTGTCAGTGACATCATCAGCGGAGCTGCTATGCTGAGCTAGTTAGCTTCGTACCGTTCATGGGCATCTCGTCGATCTGGGTGGAATAATACTGCTCGATGTCTCGCAGGATTCTGATGTCATCGTTCTTCACAAAGTTGATGGCCACACCCTTGCGTCCATAGCGACCAGACCGACCAATCCTGGAGCAGGTCAGAGGTCACAGACGTCAACACAGATTCATTCGTTCATCATTTCAAACTTTTTTTGTTTTTTTGTGTCCAAATTTAAACTTGTTTATATTTATAATTATACAGCGTTCTGGGTGAATACTCTCCTCTGATTGGACGGCAGGTTTAATGTTCATGTAGTTTAATCACCTTCTAAATCCATCCGCCACCCGACCTGTAACCATGGCAACGCTAAAGAGCACAGCTGTCGGAGCTGACAGGTTACGAGGTTTTGAAGAATGAGACGAAGAAAAGAAAGAAACCGAGTGAAGAGCTTGAAATGAGGAAGAGGAGGATGAGATCAATACGATGATCAGTTAATATATGGATCATATATCTCTGCTGCTCCGCTTTAAGACGCCGTACGCCAGTTTTATACCAGCACTTTACGGAGGTTCTTCGCCTCCACGTCGAGCCTAAAAACCGTTTAACGCTCATCTACTCATTGATTACCCCTTTCTCATACACACTTATATTTATATATACACACACACACACACACACACACATATATATATGTGTGTGTGTGTGTGTGTGTGTAAAAGTTGACGGGACTACTTTGTGTGCAGTGATACGGGGAGCTGTAGTTGACGGGACTACTTTGTGTGCAGTGATACGGGGAGCTATAGTTGACGGGACTACTTTGTGTGCAGTGATACGGGGAGCTGTAGTTGACGGGACTACTTTGTGTGCAGTGATACGGGGAGCTGTGCTGCGTACCTGTGGATGTAGAGCTCTCTGTTGTTCGGCAGGTCGTAGTTGATGATGAGAGAAACTTGAGGAACGTCCAAACCTCGAGCCCAAACATCCGTCGAGATCAGCACCCGACTGACGAGAGAAAGAACGTGATGTCACATGATGATGTCACATGATGATGTCGCATGATGATGTCGCATGATGATGTCGCATGATGATGTCACATGTCTTACCTGGCTCCAGATCTGAACTCCTTCATGATGGACTCTCTCTCCTTCTGGGGCATGTCTCCGTGCATCGATGACACGGTGAAGTTGGCCTCCCTCATCTTCTCTGTCAGCCAGTCCACCTGCAACACACAGAAAGACTCAACTACCCAGAAGGCTCTGCTGCAACACACAGAAAGACTCAACTACCCAGAAGGCTCTGCTGCAACACACAGAAAGACTCAACTACCCAGAAGGCTCTGCTGCAACACACAGAAAGACTCAACTACCCAGAAGGCCCTGCTGCAACACACACAGGACTAGCGGTCGACTGATTAATCAGTCAGCTGATATCAGCCTGCGCTCTTGAGGCCAATAAACAAACAAGACAGCAGCTGTGTATGAAGCGCTGGAAGCCTTTTAATTTGAAAGATACAGGAAGTGGTGGCATTCAGCCGACCTACGGTGTAACTTCGTCACTCAGGCAGTCAGGGACAGGCGTCCGTGTTTAATATTTTATTTTTGGACTCTACTAGAGTAGCTCTGCATGATTAAAAGTTCAAAGAACTTCTTATTTATCTCGTACTGGTCCTTTCTGCAGCCTCTCAGTAAACAGTTTCTCCGACGCTCCGTTTTAGTTCCTGTCTCTTTAAGGCCCGCCTCCCGATGAGTCCTCTCTGCTCTGATTGGTCAGCTTTACGTATCAGAGTCCTGTAACTTTACCGTCAATGCAAACCAAACATTTCCTGCTTTACTGCTTCAAATTAAAAGCTTTTAAATGACTAATATTGTGAAGGTTCCCTCGTCCTCCTCAAACAGCTCGGACCCGTCGACGCAGGAGTCAAAGACCTCTGGCGGTTCCTCTGGTGGTTCCTCTGGCGGTTCCTCTGGTCTCTGGCAGCAGGACAGCAGCAGCGGATCCTTTAAGTCCTGTAAGTTGTGAGGTGGAGCCTGCTTGGATCGATGGGATTGAGATCCGGGGAGTTTGGCGGCAACACGTTGAAGTCTTCGTCATGATCCTCAAACCGTTTCAGCAGCAGGAGGTTTATCGTGCTGGAGGAGGCCGCTGCCGTCAGGGGCGACACGTGTCAAAGTCACATGAACGCCAGGACGCAAGTTTCCCAGCGGAACATCACTCAGAGCATCACACTGCGTCCGCCCGCCTTCTTCCCATAATGCATCTTGGTTCCATCTCTTCCCCAGGTAAACGACGCACATGCACATATTTACATGTATGTTGTATGTAAACAGTATATTTACATGTATGTTGTATGTAAACAGTGTATATTTACATGTATGTTGTATGTAAACAGTGTATTTACATGTATGTTGTATGTAAACAGTGTATATTTACATGTATGTTGTATGTAAACAGTGTGTATTTACATGTATGTTGTATGTAAACAGTGTATTTACATTTATGTTGTATGTAAACAGTGTATTTACATGTATGTTGTATGTAAACAGTATATTTACATGTATGTTGTATGTAAACAGTGTATTTACATGTATGTTGTATGTAAACAGTATATTTACATGTATGTTGTATGTAAACAGTGTGTATTTACATGTATGTTGTATATAAACAGTGTATTTACATGTATGTTGTATGTAAACAGTGTGTATTTACATGTATGTTGTATGTAAACAGTGTATTTACATGTATGTTGTATGTAAACAGTGTGTATTTACATGTATGTTGTATGTAAACAGTGTATTTACATGTATGTTGTATGTAAACAGTGTGTATTTACATGTATGTTGTATGTAAACAGTGTATTTACATGTATGTTGTATGTAAACAGTATATTTACATGTATGTTGTATGTAAACAGTGTATATTTACATGTATGTTGTATGTAAACAGTATATTTACATGTATGTTGTATGTAAACAGTGTGTATTTACATGTATGTTGTATATAAACAGTGTATTTACATGTATGTTGTATGTAAACAGTGTGTATTTACATGTATGTTGTATGTAAACAGTGTATATTTACATGTATGTTGTATGTAAACAGTGTATTTACATGTATGTTGTATGTAAACAGTGTATATTTACATGTATGTTGTATGTAAACAGTGTATATTTACATGTATGTTGTATGTAAACAGTAGGTATTTACATGTATGTTGTATGTAAACAGTGTGTATTTACATGTATGTTGTATGTAAACAGTGTATTTACATGTATGTTGTATGTAAACAGTGTATATTTACATGTATGTTGTATGTAAACAGTGTATATTTACATGTATGTAAACAGTGTATATTTACATGTATGTTGTATGTAAACAGTGTATATTTACATGTATGTTGTATGTAAACAGTGTGTATTTACATGTATGTTGTATGTAAACAGTAGGTATTTACATGTATGTTGTATGTAAACAGTGTGTATTTACATGTATGTTGTATGTAAACAGTGTATATTTACATGTATGTTGTATGTAAACAGTGTGTATTTACATGTATGTTGTATGTAAACAGTGTGTATTTACATGTATGTTGTATGTAAACAGTGTATTTACATGTATGTTGTATGTAAACAGTGTATATTTACATGTATGTTGTATGTAAACAGTGTGTATTTACATGTATGTTGTATGTAAACAGTGTATTTACATGTATGTTGTATGTAAACAGTGTATATTTACATGTATGTTGTATGTAAACAGTGTATTTACATGTATGTTGTATGTAAACAGTGTATTTACATGTATGTTGTATGTAAACAGTGTATATTTACATGTATGTTGTATGTAAACAGTAGGTATTTACATGTATGTTGTATGTCAACAGACCTTTCTCTTGGTGTTGCAGAAGATGACGGCCTGTGTGATGGTCAGAGTGTCGTACAGATCACACAGAGTGTCAAACTTCCACTCCTCTCTCTCCACCGCCACGAAGAACTGCTTGATGCCCTCCAGGGTCAACTCGTCACTATGGAGACAGACGGGGGGTCACTTTATAATAGAGAATATAAATATAAATCTTTGTTTTCTGGGTGTTTCTGAATGTTTTGAGCGTTTTCTGGATGTTGTCTGGACGTTGTCTGGATGTTAGGGGACTAACCGTTTCACCAGGATGCGGATCGGGTCGGTCATGAACTTGTTGGTCATCTCCAGGATCTCGTGCGGCAGCGTGGCGCTGATCAGAACCACCTGCGTAGCCGGCGGCAGGTAACGGTACACGTCGTAGATCTGCTCCTTGAAACCTGCGGACAGAAGTTCAAACAGCTCTGAGGAGACGCGCCGCCGTTCGCAGTATTCTGTCCACGCTGGCTGTGACATCACAGCTGTATGTTTGCACACGCTCAGTCTCACCTTTGTTGAGCATCTCGTCAGCTTCGTCCAGAACCAGCATCTTGATGGCCCTCGTCCTCAGACTCCTGCGACGAATCATATCTGCAGAAACACCACGATCACACATCAGCCTCCTATTGGCTGCCTCGATCAGAGGCCGACCAATCAGCACTCAGAGCAGAGACGTTAATTCATCAGTTTGATCAGCGGAGTCGATCACGGAGCTGAAAGCTCGTCGTCCGTTTGTCGTTATGAAAGGAAGAACCATCTCTGGTTCTGCTGCAACGACTTCCTGTAACGACTGCAGCCTGTACACCGACAACTTCCTGTTAACCTTTTCCTGCTCCGCTCGCAATCACATCACTTTTCTGCTGCTCGCTCATTTACACACTCAGTACACACACACACTCAGTACACACACACGCACGCACACACACACACAGTACACACACACACACAGTACACACACACACACACACACACACTCAGTACACACACACACACACAGTACACACACACAGTACACACACACACACACACACACACACACTCAGTACACACACACACACACACACACACACACAGTACACACACACACACAGTACACACACACACACACACACACTCAGTACACACACACACACACACACACACACACTCAGTACACACACACACACACAGTACACACACACACACACACACACACACACGCACGCACGCACACACTCAGTACACACAGTACACACACACACACACACACAGTACACACACACACACACACACACGCACGCACACACACAGTACACACACACACACACAGTACACACACACACACACACACGCACGCACACACACAGTACACACACACACACACACACTCAGTACACACACACACACACACTCAGTACACACACACACACACACACTCAGTACACACACACACACACACACACACACACACAGTACACACACACACACACACACACACACACACACACACACACACACACTCAGTACACACACACACACACACACTCAGTACACACACACACACACACACACACACACACACACACACACACACACACACACACACACACACTCAGTACACACACACACACACACACACACACACACACACACACACACACACACGGCCCTGGTCCTCCACAGAGCGACGCTACTCTCGTACCTTTCATGTCGAGGTCTCTGAAGGATGAAGAGCGGGAGGAAGACTCAACAGTTCCACGGCAGCGTCGGGTGAGATTGAGGAGACCTGATGTTCTGATTCATTTGATTTGTTTTATTATTTATTTTATAATAAAAACTTGTTTTGTTGTTTCGTTGTTTAGTGAAACTTTATTCTCTTTATATTTGACGTATTTTCTGTTTTCATGCGGTTCAATAAAGTTTCATTGAAGATGGTCTGTGACTGTGAACACGGTTCTAACACACCGAGGAGAACCGCCGCTCACCTGTCAGGTGGAAACTCGTGACGTGTCATGTGACTCACCAAACACTCGCCCGGGCGTTCCCGACACCACGTGCTGGCCGTAGTCCAGCTTCCTGATGTCCTCGCCCACGTTGGTTCCTCCGATGCAGGCATGACACTGAACGTTCATGTAGTCTCCCAGAGCCAGCAGCACCTAGAGAACAACAGAGAACCAATCAGAAACCACACTCACCACACTCACTGCTGATTGGCTGGCCCTGACGGTGTGGGCGGGGTTACCTTCTGGATCTGTCCGGCCAGCTCTCTGGTTGGAGCGAGGATCAGCGCCTGGGTCTCCCTCACCTGCACACAGGTAACAGCATGATGTCAGAGCCCACACAGGTGCTTCCAACCTCCCAACGACCGAGGCTACGCTAACACGGAGGCTGCTGTCTGAATCACATAGGGAACGTTCTCCAGGTCTTTAAACAGTTCCTGAGTCCCTTAAACAGTCCCTGCGTTCTTTAAACCGTCCCTGAGTCCTTTAAACAGTCCCTGAGTCCTTTAAACAGTTCCTGAGTCCCTTAAACAGTTCCTGAGTCCTTTCAACAGTCCCTGCGTTCCTTAAACAGTCCCTGCGTTCCTTAAACAGTCCCTGAGTCCCTTAAACAGTCCCTGCGTTCCTTAAACAGTGCCTGAGTCCTTCAAACAGTTCCTGCGTTCCTTAAACAGTCCCTGCGTTCCTTAAACAGTCCCTGCGTCCTTAAACAGTCCCTGCGTTCCTTAAACAGTCCCTGCGTTCTTTAAACAGTCCCTGCGTTCTTTAAACAGTCCCTGCGTTCCTTAAACAGTCCCTGCGTTCTTTAAACAGTCCCTGCGTTCCTTAAACAGTCCCTGCGTTCCTTAAACAGTCCCTGAGTCCTTTAAACAGTCCCTGCGTTCTTTAAACAGTCCCTGCGTTCCTTAAACAGTCCCTGCGTTCTTTAAACAGTCCCTGAGTCCTTTAAACAGTCCCTGCGTTCCTTAAACAGTCCCTGCGTTCTTTAAACAGTCCCTGCGTTCCTTAAACAGTCCCTGAGTCCTTTAAACAGTCCCTGCGTTCCTTAAACAGTCCCTGCGTTCTTTAAACAGTCCCTGAGTCCTTTAAACAGTCCCTGCGTTCCTTAAACAGTCCCTGCGTTCTTTAAACAGTCCCTGCGTTCTTTAAACAGTCCCTGCGTTCCTTAAACAGTCCCTGCGTTCTTTAAACAGTCCCTGCGTTCTTTAAACAGTCCCTGCGTTCCTTAAACAGTCCCTGCGTTCTTTAAACAGTCCCTGCGTTCTTTAAACAGTCCCTGCGTTCTTTAAACAGTCCCTGCGTTCCTTAAACAGTCCCTGCGTTCTTTAAACAGTCCCTGCGTTCCTTAAACAGTCCCTGCGTTCTTTAAACAGTCCCTGCGTTCTTTAAACAGTTCCTGCGTTCCTTAAACAGTTCCTGCGTTCCTTAAACAGTCCCTGCGTTCTTTAAACAGTTCCTGCGTTCTTTAAACAGTTCCTGCGTTCTTTAAACAGTTCCTGTGATGGCGTGTTAGCAGACACTAACCTGGATGTCCAGACACTGTAGCACCGACACACAGAACGTGGCCGTCTTTCCGGTTCCAGACTGAGACCTGAGCAGATCACAGAGCGGCTGTCAGAAAACATTAAGGAACATGAAGGAACATGGTGGAACGTTACAGAACTGTTGTCAGGGTTCTTACTGGGCGATGACGTCTCGGCCTTTGATGATCTGTTTGATGGCTCTCTGCTGGATCGCCGACGGCTTCTCAAAACCTGAAAACAGAAAACACAGGACGTGACATCAGAGAACAGCTGGATCCATGGAGAACCCCGACGCCAGCAGAGGAACCGTCACACATCAGTAACACGTCTGTTACGGTGGCGTGTCACGGAGGCGTGTCACGGAGGCGCGTTATGGAGGCGTGTTACGGAGGCGCGTTACGGAGGCGTGTTACGGAGGCGCGTTACGGAGGCGTGTTACGGTGGCGCGTTACGGAGGCGTGTCACGGAGGCGTGTCACGGAGGCGCGTCACGGAGGCGCGTTACGGAGGCGTGTTACGGTGGCGCGTTACGGAGGCGTGTTACGGAGGCGCGTCACGGAGGCGCGTTACGGAGGCGTGTCACGGAGGCGCGTCACGGAGGCGTGTTACGGAGGCGTGTCACGGAGGCGCGTCACGGAGGCGTGTTACGGAGGCGCGTTACGGAGGCGTGTTACGGTGGCGCGTTACTGAGGCGCGTCACGGAGGCGTGTCACGGAGGCGCATTACGGAGGCGCGTCACGGAGGCGTGTTACAGTGGTTTGTTACGGAGGCGTGTTACGGTGGCGCGTTACGGTGGCGCGTCACGGAGGCGTGTCACAGAGGCGCGTTACGGTGGCGTGTTACAGTGGTTTGTTACGGAGGCGCGTTACGGTGGCGTGTTACAGTGGTTTGTTACGGAGGCGTGTTACGGTGGCGCGTTACGGTGGCGCGTCACGGAGGCGCGTCACGGAGGCGTGTCACAGAGGCGCGTTACGGTGGCGTGTTACAGTGGTTTGTTACGGAGGCGCGTTACGGTGGCGCGTCAGGGAGGCGTGTTACAGTGGTTTGTTACGGAGGCGCGTCACGGTGGCGTGTTACAGTGGTTTGTTACGGAGGCGTGTTACAGTGGTTTGTTACGGAGGCGCGTCACGGTGGCGTGTTACAGTGGTTTGTTACGGAGGCGCGTCACGGAGGCGTGTTACAGTGGTTTGTTACGGAGGCGCGTCACGGTGGCGTGTTACAGTGGTTTGTTACGGAGGCGTGTTACAGTGGTTTGTTACGGAGGCGTGTTATGGAGGCGTGTCACGGAGGCGTGTCACGGTGGCGTGTCACGGTGGCGTGTTACGGAGGCGTGTCACGGTGGCGTGTTACGGAGGCGTGTCACGGTGGCGTGTTACGGAGGCGTGTTACGGAGGCGTGTCACGGAGGCGTGTTACGGTGGCGTGTCACGGAGGTGACGATATGACGTCTGAAGCACAACGATGCTCATTGAAATGTGACGTTTACTGAATCGCAGGATGTTTTCATGTCAGACTGAAAGCTGAAAGTTTCTAATTATTATCGTTAACAGAAACACTTTGATTGATCCGTTTATTACTGAGATTTTATTGTGAATTACCTACAAATGTTTTGCATCGCTGTAATAATGAAAGTTCATCTTCTATATGATCATATAATATTATTATTATTATTATTATTGTTATTATTATTGTTATTAATATTATTACAATAAAAGCCTGTTTGAGGGATTGATGAATATCATCCGTTTGGTTTTTATCTCTCATGTTTACTCAGAATCAGACTGAAGACGCCAAACTCTGGATTGGACAGAAATACATTTGCAGCAGGTGAAACATTTCCAGAGTATGACGTCTGGTGGTGACGTATTTCCGGGTGAAACAGCTCACTGCTGCTACCAGTTGAAGATTGATTGATGGGTGAACGTCACGATATTGTTGGTTTATACTGGTTGGTTCAAGTCTACGTAAGCAAACGTCATATTTTGCTTTACAGGAAGAAAATATGACCGGATTTTGATGTCAGATACAAAGAAACGGATTTCTTTTATATTTTTTGACACATATTGTTAAATAAGTGCACAATGTAACTGGCGAAGTGATTTAAAAGTGTTAAAACTGCATTTTTCATTTCGACTTTAACAGGCCGGACAGTGAACAACAGCAGCCGGGAACCTGCGCAGTCAACAGCTGGAGGTGCGTTAGCGGCTAATGCTAACAGAGTCCGGGTGAACATTGGAATAATAATAACAAAGAATAATATTAACACACATATAAAGTCACCTCTACACATGTGAAACGTGATTAAACTGTGTAGTTTAATCAATTTCTTTATTTAAGAATATTTTTTAAAAACGCCAGCTAACTTTAGCATTCTGAGCTAACTCTCCCCCTGGAGGCCGCGAAGATCCCCGGCCTACCGTAGGCGTAGATCCCGCGGAGCAAGTCCTCCCGTAGGCCCATTGTGTCGAAGGTGGGGGTGACATCCACCTCCTCGCTGGTCTCAAACTCCACCTTGGTCATGTCCTCCTCCTTCAGGAGCCTCTTCCTGCCCTGCGGCCCCGCTGCAGCCATCGTCGTCTGGGTTCTGGTTCCACTGGACTACCGAGAAACTGTCGCCGCGCGGTCGGGAGCTGCTAGCTGCTACCGGGTAGAAAGAGCGCCGCACGTGTCGCACCGGTGACGTGCGAAGCAAGCGACGCGGTACCTGACGTCATATCCTACTTGAGTTTGTTTTTTTAAAAACTTTATTGAGAACGTAAATTGACATCAGTTACGTTCTGTTGTTTATGACATCACAGCTAGTCTGGAGCCAATCATGGTCCAGTATGTAACTGACGCAGTGTGACGTGGAAACTTGAAGCTTCCAGTGAACAAACACGAGGATGAACTTTACACATCTGAGCAGTTTCCATCAACCAGAAAGCTGCGCTTACTGTAACAAGTCTGACTACAACTAACATCCAGCGGCTCCACTAACCAGTTTAACCAGTTTACTAACTAACCAGTTTAACTAGTTTACTAACTAACCAGTTTAACCAGTTTACTAACTAACCAGTTTAGTCAACGGTGACGCTGACTAGGCTGGAATAAACTACAGAAGCAGCTCAGAACAGTCGATTGTTGAAACTAAACGAGACGACCAGAACGAACCTGCTGCAGGTGAAGGAGACGACTTGTAGTGATGATCTGCAGGTTAGAAGAGCAACTTATAACTAGAAGGTTGATGGTTTGATTCCCACATCCGGCTTGATGAGTCTGCATGGTGAAAGAGCAGCGCTGGTCCTCGTTCATGGTTTTATCTTTATATGTTAATAAATGAGCATTCAGATCACTGACCATGGTTATATTATATATATATATATATATATATATATATATATATATATATATATATATATTCACATACATACATGTATATATATCACTTTTGATGACTTTTGTTGTGATTTGGCGCTATATAAATAAAATTGAATTGAATCACCAGCTGGATAATATCAGATGTATAATTAAAATTATGATGTCGGCAACTTAAGAACCAGTTTAGCAACATTATCATCAAGTCTTTGACAGGATTCATTTACAAGCATCAATGAAAGTTAAAAATGAAGAAACTGCAGAAGAATATAAATACAGTGGAAACTGTTTGTATTGATCACGTGTGTCCGGGTCAAATATCACTATAAGCAGATGATTATGAACCTTTTCTTTATTTCTCACACAGAGCAGCATCTAACTGTCTGTTTTACTGTCAGAAGCTTCGAGGAGACAGAATGACTTCCTGTCTCCGTCGTGATTTATCACGAGAGTAAAATACAAAAATAGATTTATGTAGTTTAAATGTTTTCCACATGTTGTTGTCATGTATGAAGAGACTCAAAATGAACACTTTCAGCGGACTACTTGATTTATTTAAACAGCATAAATGTTGTACAGGAATGATTGATATAAACAGCTGATCAGTGTAAATCACTATAAACAGTGAACATTCAAACACAGCAGAGCTTCATGGTTTGGACTTTATTTTCTTTTTGTCTTCACAGCTCGAACAAAATGAGTGAATAAATAAATAAATAACTTCAACATAACGCTGAGCTTTTAAATAAAAAGCTTCGCTGCAACACGACGTGACGGCGAATAAAACGGAGATGATGATGATGAAGATGAACTGAAGTGTTTCTGTAAAACTGTTTCTGGACTCAGACAAGAAGACGCCTGATGGAACCGTCACACGTTCTTTAACTCACAACTACATGAAGCTACATGGTTACCATGGTAACCATAAAATAAGCCAGACTCGTCCCCTCTGATGTCCAGCAGGAAAACTTTGGAGATCAATAATATTTACAGATCGACAGATTCTGGATATTAATGGAGGAGGAGAAGAAGTCATAAAAACAATAATCACACATGAATCACACAGACGGCACTTCCAGCTTCTGTCTTTATTTCTTTCTTCTTTTTATTTTTGTTTTACGTTTGTATTACGGACCTTTTCACACGTTTTCTGATCTTTATATTAGTTTTATTGTTGGCAGCCGGTGATCCGTGTTGAAGCCACAGAGAGAAGAAAGAAAGACTTTAATAAACTTATGTACAAAAAGACAAATACGTCATATTTTGTTTGCAGTGTAATGACGTAATAAAACTGATTTTACACGAGCAAGAAGCTTCCGGTCTGAAAAGTGAAGCGAATGCTGTGAACAGAACATCAATACTGACGTTTCACACAGACATCCCTGAAATGTTCAGGAACATTTCCTGCACGGGGTCACGTGTGAACAGGAGCAGGGATCAATATTCAGGGAAATACGAGACGCCAGTTTCCCGCCTCAAGAGCGACTAACGTTTCAGGGAAAAAGCTGGCCCGTAACGTTGCAGAGACGAACATCACGTCCGTCTGATGAAAGATGATTTAATAACTAACGAGAAATACTTCATAACTTCAGCTCCTCGCCCGCCATGTTCCTAAAAATAATGAAGTGTCTTCCGTTGCGTTCACGTACATCTGAACGACATTAATGTGACACGTTTCAGCCTGAGTCACATGATAACTGCAGCTCAGTCTGACGGTTCAGTAGATGATGTCATAGATGTAAATAACATGGCAGGTGGTTTCTGACTGTGGAGAGCTCTGAGTGTGGCACCTCTGCTAATTAAAGACACAGTTTGAGGCTTCTGTTTTCATTCTGGACCGAACTGTGAGCTGAAACACTGGAACCCGCTCGGCTCACTGTAAACAGCAGCTTCACTGCCTGTAATACATCCACAGCCTGTATGTGTCTGCTTATGTGCAGCAACATATTTCTCCCCCTCTCCCTGTTGCTCCACATTAAGTTCCACTCTGTTACATTAAAATACCAGTTTAGAGGGGCAGAAATACGCCGCTCGGCTCAAACCAGTCAGGGCTGAAGCAGCGGCGGCCCACAGGACCCGCAGGACGGACCCGAAGCTTCGGCACCGCGCTCACAGCTGCTGCAGGAGGTTTCCTGTGATTCACAGATGGTCCCCGTGAACGGAGGATGGATTCAATGGCTCTTCTATTTCCTGCAATAGTGATGTGACTACGTTGTGATTGACAAGTCGCTACCACAGCGACAAAGTTGGTGAGGTAACGTCTTCATAGTGTAACCAGATTCCCAGAGTTTAGATGTAAAGTTAACGGAACATTTTGTTCAGCGTTTGAACTAAAAGATCGTCTAAGGAGTCGATGTTCAGTTTTCCAGGTAAGTACACTTTAAAACTGTTTTTCACTAGCAAGAAATTAGCATTAGCATTGTCACAGTTAAGCATAGCCTGAAAATGCACCATGCTAACCAAGCTAGCAGCTAGCAGCTAGCATCAGGGTCAGCTCCACCCCTCGTCCAAATATGGTCACTTCTGGCTCCAAAAATCCAAGATGGCGACGGTCAAAATGCAAACCTGAGGCTCCAAAAAGCGAGTCCAGAAACCAACAGGTGACATCACGGCGGCTACGTCCGTTATTTTACAATGTTGATCAATCAGCATAAAGATCAGTTCAGTGTGGATTTTTATTGATTACATGATGGCGCAGGTGAGCTTTCTGTTCTCTATCATTAAATTATCACTAAACTCTCCCGTTCTAACTCTTATTTAGAGCGGGAGCGTTCTCTGCAGGATCCTGATAATCAATATTTTATAATATATAATTTTATGCCTCATCTTGTGATTACACATTTATTTAGGAACATGAAGCATGTGATCAGACTGATCATGTGATCAGACTGTGATTAAGTAACCAAACTAACTTTTCTCTCCAAAAGTGTTTTTATTGATCGATTGATTTCCTGCTAACAAACAATAACTAATGACATCACTGAATATAGAAATATATACACATGAAAACATGATGCTGAGGAGTCAAAGGTCAAACTGCAGCAGTGTGACGAACTTTAACAGTCAGAGAGTCTAAAAACAGTTCAGGTGAGTTCAGGGTCAGTCTGTAAATAACACCTCCGGTGAGTTCGGGGTCAGTCTGTAAATAACACCTCCGGTGAGTTCAGGGTCAGTCTGTAAATAAGAGCTCTGGTGAGTTCAGGTATCAGAGTCTGATGAGGCCGTTCAGGTTCAAGAGACAGGAAATATTCCTCCTTCATCATCATCATCAGTTCTTCTCAGAGTCCGGGTTCGTCTCCTGATGAGCGAGTGTCCCTGAACGCACCACAGACGCCTGTTCTCTACACACTGATGATCTGATACATGATCATCATTATTGATCCCGTAACAGTCAATCTCATAACCTCAACTTTGATCCTTTTTTGTCCTTTTTCACATGTTTACAGATAACAGATGGTTATTGGTTATTGATCTGGTATTGATCGACAGTCATTGACCCTGAACTCTGTAGTTTATGTTCTTCATGGTGTGAGCTGAGTGGCAGAGACAGAAAACAAAGAGTTCAGACTCTGGTTCAGACTCTTCCTGCAGACTGTAAACCTGCTGAGTCAGCAAGGCGGCTGAGAAACACCGACTGATTGATTTCTACAGAAATGATCAGAAATGATCAGAAACTGACGGAGGATCAAAGCGATCAGCAGGAATGTGAAGTTAACATGATCTGTAGTTTTTGGGTGAATCGTTCCTTTAATGAGCCGCTCCACTGTTTTGGCACTTTTTGTTCTTTTACATCTTGAAGTGAAACCAGGAATCATGAACATCATGGTGGATGGGTCATGTGACTGTCAGTCGTCTTTTGATTGGTGGACATCCAGACTGACGACCTGCAGCTCCGCCAGATTACTGCTGCTGCTCTGCTGACTGATGACCATCTGAAACACACACACACACACACACACACACACACACACACACACACACACACGGTTACTGGGACGATCTGCAGTAGATACTGGTACTCTGAATTATAGTAGTACATTAGAGTAGTACGAGCAGTACTGAGAGTAGTAGGAGCAGTACTGAGAGTAGTAGGAGCAGTACTGAGAGTAGTACGAGCAGTACTGAGAGTAGTACTGAGAGTAGTAGGAGCAGTACTGAGAGTAGTACGAGCAGTACTGAGAGTAGTACTGAGAGTAGTAGGAGCAGTACTGAGAGTAGTACGAGCAGTACTGAGAGTAGTACTGAGAGTAGTAGGAGCAGTACTGAGAGTAGTACTGAGAGTAGTAGGAGCAGTACTGAGAGTAGTAGGAGCAGTACTGAGAGTAGTAGGAGCAGTACTGAGAGTAGTACTGAGAGTAGTAGGAGCAGTACTGAGAGTAGTAGGAGCAGTACTGAGAGTAGTAGGAGCAGTACTGAGAGTAGTACTGAGAGTAGTAGGAGCAGTACTGAGAGTAGTACGAGCAGTACTGAGAGTAGTAGGAGCAGTACTGAGAGTAGTAGGAGCAGTACTGAGAGTAGTACGAGCAGTACTGAGAGTAGTACGAGCAGTACTGAGAGTAGTAGGGGCAGTACTGAGAGTAGTAGGGGCAGTACTGAGAGTAGTAGGGGCAGTACTGAGAGTAGTAGGGGCAGTACTGAGAGTAGTACGAGCAGTACTGAGAGTAGTACGAGCAGTACTGAGAGTAGTAGGGGCAGTACTGAGAGTAGTAGGGGCAGTACTGAGAGTAGTACGAGCAGTACTGAGAGTAGTACGAGCAGTACTGAGAGTAGTAGGGGCAGTACTGAGAGTAGTAGGAGCAGTACTGAGAGTAGTAGGGGCAGTACTGAGAGTAGTAGGGGCAGTACTGAGAGTAGTAGGGGCAGTACTGAGAGTAGTACGAGCAGTACTGAGAGTAGTAGGGGCAGTACTGAGAGTAGTAGGAGCAGTACTGAGAGTAGTAGGGGCAGTACTGAGAGTAGTACGAGCAGTACTGAGAGTAGTAGGAGCAGTACTGAGAGTAGTAGGAGCAGTATTAGTATATTCAGAGTACCGGGTGCAGCTGGACGGCAGAAACTGGGATCTGAGCAGCGACTGGAGGAAGTGATGTGAGGAAGACCTGCGGGACCGAAGCTGAAAGACACAACAAACAAAACTTTATTTAAAACCTTGTAATGACTCGGGGTTATTATAATGACTCGGGGTTATTATAATGACTCGGGGTTAGTATAATGACTCGGGGTTATTATAATGACTCGGGGTTAGTATAATGACTCGGGGTTACTATAATGACTCGGGGTTATTATAATGACTCGGGGTTATTATAATGACTCGGGGTTATTATAATGACTCGGGGTTATTATAATGACTCGGGGTTACTATAATGACTCGGGGTTATTATAATGACTCGGGGTTATTATAATGACTCGGGGTTAGTATAATGACTCGGGGTTATTATAACGACTCGGGGTTATTATAACGACTCGGGGTTATTATAATGACTCGGGGTTACTATAATGACTCGGGGTTATTATAATGACTCGGGGTTATTATAATGACTCGGGGTTACTATAATGACTCGGGGTTATTATAATGACTCGGGGTTATTATAATGACTCGGGGTTAGTATAATGACTCGGGGTTAGTATAATGACTCGGGGTTTGTATAATGACTCGGGGTTATTATAATGACTCAGGGTTATTATAATGACTCGGGGTTATTATAATGACTCGGGGTTCGTATAATGACTCGGGGTTATTATAATGACTCGGGGTTATTATAATGACTCGGGGTTAGTATAATGACTCGGGGTTATTATAATGACTCGGGGTTATTATAATGACTCGGGGTTACTATAATGACTCGGGGTTATTATAATGACTCGGGGTTATTATAATGACTCGGGGTTAGTATAATGACTCGGGGTTATTATAATGACTCGGGGTTATTATAATGACTCGGGGTTACTATAATGACTCGGGGTTATTATAATGACTCGGGGTTAGTATAATGACTCGGGGTTATTATAATGACTCAGGGTTACTGTAATGACTCGGGGTTACTATAATGACTCGGGGTTATTATAATGACTCGGGGTTAGTGTAATGACTCAGGGTTAATATAATGACTCGGGGTTATTATAATGACTCGGGGTTAGTGTAATGACTCGGGGTTATTATAATGACTCGGGGTTAGTGTAATGACTCGGGGTTACTGTAATGACTCGGGGTTACTATAATGACTCGGGGTTATTATAATGACTCGGGGTTACTATAATGACTCGGGGTTCGTATAATGACTCGGGGTTATTATAATGACTCGGGGTTAATATAATGACTCGGGGTTATTGTAATGACTCGGGATTATTATAATGACTCGGGGTTATTATAATGACTCGGGGTTACTGTAATGACTCGGGGTTATTATAATGACTCGGGGTTATTGTAATGACTCGGGGTTATTATAATGACTCGGGGTTATTGTAATGACTCGGGGTTACTGTAATGACTCGGGGTTATTATAATGACTCGGGGTTACTGTAATGACTCGGGGTTATTATAATGACTCGGGGTTATTGTAATGACTCGGGGTTATTATAATGACTCGGGGTTATTATAATGACTCGGGGTTACTGTAATGACTCGGGGTTATTATAATGACTCGGGGTTATTGTAATGACTCGGGGTTATTATAATGACTCGGGGTTATTATAATGACTCGGGGTTAGTGTAATGACTCGGGGTTATTATAATGACTCGGGGTTATTATAATGACTCGGGGTTAGTGTAATGACTCGGGGTTACTGTAACTACTTGGGGTTGATGTGATCATTGTACCAGGGTCGTACCGGGGTCATGTGACTGGGCATGGCCTGTGGAGGAGAAGGTGTTGAGGACAGCAAGGCTGCCGTCTCCCAGTGATGGCGTCGGTGTGGCGTACATGACCGTGTGACCACCGGGGTACATCATGTGACCAGCCACTGAGGAGGAAGAGGAGGAGGAGGAGGAGGCAGGAAGACCGGCTGCAGAGAGAGAGAGAGAAAACTGATCAGCAGCGTCATATCGTCCAATCACAGCGGCCAACCCCCCGTGGTACATTCAAGACCCTCAGCATTGAGGAGGCGGGGCTATGTTCTTACCTGTGGAGGCGGGGCTATGTTCTTACCTGTGGAGGCGGGGCTATGTTCTTACCTGTGGAGGCGGGGTTGTGAATGTCTGAGCTGCTCTGATTGGTGGAGGTCTGCTGACTGCTGGCTTGAACCTGGATGGTCTGCAACTGCTGTGAGACTCCGCCTCCTGATGAACGCAGGTCAACTTTAATATTGATTATCCAACAATGTTCTTATTGCTATTGATTATTATTATAGTGTCTGTTATTGATTATAGTGTCTGTGTGTCTGTTATTGATTATAGTGTCTGTGTGTCTGTTATTGATTATAGTGTCTGTTATTGATTATAGTGTCTGTTATTGATTATAGTGTCTGTTATTGATTATAGTGTCTGTGTGTCTGTTATTGATTATAGTGTCTGTGTGTCTGTTATTGATTATAGTGTCTATCGCCGGTAACTAACTATCGCTATGGTTTTATCACCAAGGCCTAACCTGAACACACACCTGAACACACACACAGTAAATCTCTCAGGTGGGTGGGGCTCCGGCACCAGCAGGGGGGGCCAAGAGGCCATAAGCCCCCCCCCCCCACTTTTCCCTACTCCCACATTGTTTTTAAGTCACGGTATCCCCTCCAGTGCCCCTCTATTACAACACTTATGGTAAAAAGACGCAGGAGCTTTTCTATGAGTCACAGAAAACTTCCTGCGTCTCGTGTGTGTTGACGTCAACAGCAACAGTGAAAAGCAGCTGTGAGTGCGATGCTGAAGCTTTGGGTTCATCCTGCAGGAGAAATATGTTGCTGCACATAAGCAGACACATACAGGCTGTGGATGTTTTACAGGCAGTGAAGCTGCTGTTTACAGTGAGCCGAGCGGGTTCCAGTGTTTCAGCTCACAGTTCGGTCCAGAATGAAAACAGAAGCCTCAAACTGTGTCTTTAATCAGCAGAGGTGCCACACTCAGAGCTCTCCACAGTCAGAAACCACCTTCCATGTTATTTACATCTATGACATCATCTACTGAACCGTCAGACTGAGCTGCAGTTATCATGTGACTCAGGCTGATCTGGGATGTTACAGAAACATCAGCACTGATGATCTGATGCTCGCAGCTGCTGTGCGTCAGATTATTATTATTAAACACCTGCAGCGTCGTCGGAGTGTCGGACGACGACTCAGCGACCAAAACTGTTTCCTCTGCGGCTGAAAGAGAGAGAGAGAGAGACGGCGCGGCGGTCGAGTAAGGAGAGCGAGCAGTAGTGAGAACAAAGCGAGAAATAAAACATTTTATTCTAAATATTTCACGGCGGTCACATTTTACAGCACAAATAAATAAAGTCAACAGATGACGCTCTTAGTTTAGTTTTTACTTTCCTGCTTTTCATTCGTTCGTTAATTAATGCAGCAAAGTTCCTGCAGAGAACAACATGTTGGCATTTCAGCTCTGATGCTTGCAGTGCGCCACAGGAGCGTCAGATTATCACTGTTAGTGCGTTCGGGCCCTGAGACGCAGCAGCGAGCGTGACGCAGCGGCGAGAGTGACGCAGCGGCGAGAGAGACGCAGCGGCGAGAGAGACGCAGCGGCGAGAGAGACGCAGCGGCGAGCGTGACGCAGCGGCGAGCGTGACGCAGCGGCGAGAGAGACGCAGCGGCGAGCGTGACGCAGCGGCGAGCGTGACGCAGCGGCGAGAGTGACGCAGCGGCGAGAGTGACGCAGCGGCGAGAGAGACGCAGCGGCGAGCGAGACGCAGCGGCGAGAGTGACGCAGCGGCGAGAGAGACGCAGCGGCGAGAGTGACGCAGCGGCGAGAGTGACGCAGCGGCGAGAGAGACGCAGCGGCGAGAGTGACGCAGCGGCGAGAGTGACGCAGCGGCGAGAGAGACGCAGCGGCGAGAGTGACGCAGCGGCGAGCGTGACGCAGCGGCGAGAGTGACGCAGCGGCGAGCGTGACGCAGCGGCGAGAGTGACGCAGCGGCGAGCGTGACGCAGCGGCGAGAGAGACGCAGCGGCGAGAGTGACGCAGCGGCGAGAGTGACGCAGCGGCGAGAGAGACGCAGCGGCGAGAGAGACGCAGCGGCGAGCGTGACGCAGCGGCGAGAGTGACGCAGCGGCGAGAGAGACGCAGCGGCGAGAGTGACGCAGCGGCGAGCGTGACGCAGCGGCGAGAGTGACGCAGCGGCGAGCGTGACGCAGCGGCGAGAGTGACGCAGCGGCGAGAGTGACGCAGCGGCGAGAGTGACGCAGCGGCGAGAGAGACGCAGCGGCGAGAGTGACGCAGCGGCGAGAGAGACGCAGCGGCGAGCGTGACGCAGCGGCGAGAGTGACGCAGCAGCGGTGACTCGGGTCTGATGATCTTTACAGATTATTGCGTTTAAAGGCTGATCAGAACTGCAACCTCGTTTACTGGTGTGCACGTGTAGAACGCGTCTGTGGCCACGGACCCCCGAAAAGTATGAAGGAAACCGTGTGCACGTCCCCGTGCACGTCCGCCGCTGTCCACGTGTAAAAAAGGCCGTCACACACCCTCGTACTCCTGAGATGAATGTGGCACCCCTGGCTCTGGCTCACCTGACAGCGACACAGTGGCGGGGAGGCGAAGCAGCGTGGTCGGCTGTGTGGGCGGGGCGTGCAGCGTGGAGGCGGGGCCCGGGGCCGCGGGGCCCTGCAGCTGGCTGAGGGGGATGGTGTGGGTGCCGGGAGGCAGCGAGGCACCTGTGGACAGGTGGAGTGACGGGCCGAGGCCAGAGACAGGTGAGCTGCTAACAACTTGAAGCACAAAACTGAAAACCTCTACAGCGGTTTCCAATAGACGGCCAAAAGTATGTGGACAGCTGAACGTGTGTCACGCACGGACAGCTGAGACGATCTGTACTACCTGACATTAAGGTGAATCCTCCGGGAAGCACGACTCCGGCTGACGTCTTCAGCAGCGTCCCGTTGGACGACACAGAGGGCGGTTGCCAGGAGGAGGCGCTCACCTGCAGGGAGGAGGAGGAGGAGGATGAGGAGGAGGAGGAGGAGGAGGAGGAAGGCTGCGTGCTGCCTGGCAGGTTGGTGAAGGCTGGTTTGATCAAGTCCTGCAGGGAGACAGACAGATGGCACAAACTCAGGGACCTCAGGTACATCTCAAGTCTCTGAACTGCATCCATGTTTCCCTCACTGTCTTAGTCCCTCCCACCGAGGACGCACAAGGACGCACAAGGTCGTACGAGGACGCATGAGGTTGTACGAGGACGCAAGAGGACACATGAGGTTGTACGAGGACACATGAGGTCATACTAGGATGTACGAGGTTGTACAAGGCCGCAAGAGGTTGTACGAGGACGCACGAGGTTGTACGAGGACGCACGAGGTTGTACGAGGATGCATGAGGTCATACTAGGATGTACGAGGTTGTAGGAGGACGCATGAGGTTGTACGAGGACGCATGAGGTTGTACGAGGACACAAGAGGACGCACAAGGTTGTACGAGGACACAAGAGGACGCATGAGGTTGTACGAGGACGCATGAGGTTGTACAAGGACGCACGAGGTTGTATGAGGACACAAGAGGACGCACGAGGTTGTACGAGGATGCATGAGGTCGTACTAGGATGTACGAGGTTGTACGAGGACGCACAAGGTTGTACGAGGACGCATGAGGTCGTACTAGGATGTACGAGGTTGTACGAGGACGCACAAGGTTGTACGAGGACGCATGAGGTCATACTAGGATGTACGAGGTTGTACGAGGACGCACAAGGTTGTACGAGGACGCACGAGGTCATACTAGGATGTACGAGGTTGTACGAGGACGCACAAGGTTGTACGAGGACGCATGAGGTCATACTAGGATGTACGAGGTTGTACGAGGACGCACGAGGTTGTACGAGGACGCACGAGGTCGTACGAGGACGCAAGAGGACGCACAAGGTTGTACGAGGATGCATGAGGTCATACTAGGATGCACGAGGTTGTACGAGGATGCATGAGGTCGTACTAGGATGCACGAGGTTGTACGAGGATGCATGAGGTCATACTAGGATGTACGAGGTTGTACGAGGACGCACAAGGTTGTACGAGGACGCATGAGGTCATACTAGGATGTACGAGGTTGTACGAGGACGCACGAGGTTGTACGAGGACGCACGAGGTTGTACGAGGACGCACGAGGTTGTACGAGGACGCAAGAGGACGCACAAGGTTGTACGAGGACGCATGAGGTCATACTAGGATGTACGAGATTGTACGAGGACGCATGAGGTTGTACGAGGACGCACGAGGTTGTACGAGGTCGTACAAGGATGCAGGGAAACCAGGCGAGGAGAGGAAACATGTTTTTAGAGAAACAAGACGTTTCCTCTGAAGTGTCACGTAAAGCAACGTGTTTCCGCTGATCAGCTGTTAAAGTGATCGACAGCTGATCGACGTTGTGTTGTGACACTGCAGGGACGAGCACGTAGAGGGTTACATTCGTCTGATGAAAGACGCTTTCACATGGAGTGAGTGAACCAATCACAAGACTTGACGTACGAGGACGCATGAGGTCAGTTTATTATTGGGTTCTAACCTGTTGTAATAGAACCTCGCCTGTTCTACAGAGGCCTCCAACAGAACCTGTTCTAACAGAACCTGTTCTAACAGAACCATGTGCTGGGAGGAGCCAAAGATCATGTGATCAGGTTCTATGTCTCGTTCTCCTGTGTATATAACCCACATTCCTCCACGTTCCACTGTGCAGTCTGAGTCGGTTACCTTGGCGCCCTCAGGGCCGCCGTCCGCCTCGGACACCTGGTAGGTGAGGTCGGTCTCCTCGAAGCCGGTGGCGCTCATCCTCTGGTCCACGGACGGGTCGGAGCGCGGCGGTGAGTCCGGGGAGTTCAGGCAGGTCTGGATCAGAGCTTTTCCCGTCTCTGACGTGATCATCGGCTGAAGCTTCCTTGTAGCAAACGTGTACACGTGACCCGTCTCACTGGCGACCAGTAGCAACACCTGCGTACCGGTCAGTGTGGACAGTTCGTACGCCTGGGGGGGGGGCAGGTAAACAAACACAAAGCTATAAATCAGATAAATACTGACGTGTCTCAGATGAACTACTCTGCTGCTTTTATTGCAGAACGTTGAACTCTTGTTCGATGGTTCTGTGATGTTTTATAGACTAAACGATTAATCAATAAAATGATCAGCGGATTAGCCAATAGTGAAAATAAACGCTCTCAGGAAGCAGCCTGTTAACCTGCAGCTCCGACCGTCAGGGTTGTCATGGTTACCAGAGCCTTACACACAGAGTTACATCCCATAGTAGCAACAGAAAAGTTCATCTGTGTGTTTTCAGTGAGTCAGTTAAATATTTCTACCATGAACCGGTGTCAGCTGGGAACAGGTGAGGTCACATGACCGACTCCTCAGGCACAAAGCGGCTCAGTGATCTCAGGTGAGGCCTGACAGGTGACCAATCACATTATTATACTCAGATCCGGTGTGTCCACAGTGTGGTCCCTGCAGGGTCACTCAGGATCTATTAACTTTAATTAAATAAGCTATTAAACACACACACAGCAGATCACGTAACCTGTGTGTGACCTCTGACCCCTGCTGTCAGCTGGCCCCCTCACCTTCTTCATGATGCCGGTCTTCCTCTTGCTGAAGGTGGTGTACCTCCGCAGCTTGTTGTCGATGAACTCCATCTTGATCTTCACTCTTCCTCGGGTCTTCTTGCCGGGCTTAGCCCCGGGCACCCCGGTGCTGGCCCCGCCGTAAACCCCCGCCAGGCCTCCGGAGGCCGCCGCCTGATGACCGACCTCCCTCTCACTCCTCTCCCGCTTCACCCCTCTCCTGTCCCCGCCTGAACCCGCCGTGTCCTCGTCCTCCCCGGACTCGGACTCCGGGTCGGAGCCGCTGTAAACCACCTCGGTACCGTATTCCCGCTCTTCAAACAGGCCTCCATCGGGCTCCGCGGTGGAGTTCGGTCCGGGTCCGGCCGCGTTCAGTCCGGTTCCGTTGCCCGCCCGCCCGGTTCCGGTTCTGGTTCCCATTCCCCGCCGGGCCTGGAAACCTCCTCCTCGCGGCGGGACAAAGCTCCGGTGCTAGCGGCGGGAACACCGACACTCCCTCCCCGGGCTCCGAGCTTCCAGCCCGGGCAGTGTGATTAACCGGACCGCTAGCTGCGCGGCTAACGGAGCTAACTAGCTAACCAGTTAGCGGTTACTTTAGCAACAAGTTCGGCTCTCCGCACATCGGGATACTCCGTAAATCACCGATTGATCAGGCCGAACAGCCAAACAACATGCGAGGAAACTCTGGGATACATTTTCTCCATGAAATCTGAGGCAGTTTGAAGAAAAACAGAGAGTAAAGTTATAAAGTTGTTTTTCTGCAGTAAGCAGCAAGGCCCAGCCCCCCGGATCACTCCGCTCCACATAAGGAAATGACAAGCAGCACCCGCACATATTCTTCCGCTGTGAGACATAGTTCCACAGACACTACGCGGTATGTCAACAGTCCTCCACAAATATACGAAACATTTAATCAGAAACGATCCATGAACGCATTCTACATGAATTAACAGACAACATACAGACAGATTATGGAGGCTGCGCGCACTGATACCACAAACCGAACTACGTTTCTCCTTATAAAGAAGCACGTTTCCTTTTATGGCGCTGCCGCTCCTTATATGGTCATCCATCACAAGTTCACGCTGAAAACTACAAACACGTGCAGAGAAGAAGAGAAGGAGAAGAAGAAGAAGAAGAAGGAGGAGGAGAAGCGTAGATTTATAAACAGGGTGGATCTAGAGAAATATTCATGGGGTGATATAAACAAATTCAATAAATATCTATATTGCAAACAAGGGAGAAGAAGAAGAAAAACTGTTGAGTGTAAGAGCATGGATGCTGTCAGTAATTGCTTAAAGGATTAAATAAACCTTGTACAATCAAAATGCAGCTAATCACCATCATGTGTTTAGTGTCATAAACTTTCCCTCCGTTTGTTAGAAGTTTGGTTTTAAAACCAGAGTGGAAATGGAAAGCCAGGAAAAGTAAAATGATTCTACTGAATGTTTGTTGCTCTTTGTTTACTCGTCACTTTATTGTGAGTTCAACTTTTGTCCATTTTGGGATCCTGTAGGAATGACTGTTTTTTCCAGTGATCCGATTGGTCAGTGGTCGGGGTGTTGACAGGTTGTAATCTGTAACTCTGACGTCAACGTGCTAACCTGCTGCTCAGCACAGGTTACCATGGTGATTTATGCCAGTTAAAAGTGAGTCGGCTTCATGATATCAGAAAACCTGAGTTAAGCCCAAAGAGAGCTGCTGACACACTGATCTCGCTACAGGCTGCTGTTTGTAATAATAATAATAATATAAGCAGTTATATATATATATATATTATAATAGTATAATTTATTTATAAAATAACATAGAATTATAACTATTTACTAACGTTGTGTTTTTGTCTGACTGTAAATAAAGTTTTTGTGTGTGTTTGAGGAGTAAAGACACACCTGGATGCTTCTGACAGGTTATTAACATACGATCAATAAAACATTAAAGATACAGTTCTGTTCTCTGTGACCTCAGATCAGCAGCTAGCTGAGGCGTTAGCGCTGTGGCCCAGGGAACATGAAGTCCTTTAAGGTCAAAGGTCACTATGAGGCTGGAGCAGAACGTAAACAGTCAAACTGTGATGTCATGACATCATCAGCCATTCAGCCAATCACACAGCAGGTTTACAGTGTGACCTGTGTGCTGGTCTGAAGCCAGTCCAGGCTCAGGTCTATATTTACCTCAGATTATCAGAGCCATCCTGTCCTCAGACCTCGGACCTCAGACTCTCAGCCTGCTGCTCGACATGTCAGCCGGCAGCTCTGCAGCAGGAGGGGGAGGGGGGGGCAGCACCCCCTGGAGGAACAGCAGCTTCATCCTGGGGGGGGGCAGAGACCCCCCTCTGTCCGACCAAGGAGAGACCATCATCGGGGTCTACCTGCTGCTGCTGGGTGAGTACGAGTACTGCAGCTGTACTACACACTGCAGTACTACTACACACTGTAACTGTAGTACACACTGTAACTGTAGTACACACTGCAGTACTCCTATACACTAACTGTAGTACACACTGTAACTACACAACACACTGTAACTGTAGTACAAACTGTAACTGTAGTACACACTGCAGTAGTACTACAAACTGTAACTACACAACACACTGTAACTGCACTACAGACTGCAGTACTACTAGACACTGTATCTGTCCAACACACTGTAACTGTAGTACACACTGCAGTACTACTACAAACTGTAACTGTAGTATACACTGTAAGTGTACTACACACTGCAGTACTACTACACACTACAACTATACAACACACTTTAACTGTAGTATACACTGCAGTACTACTACAAACTGTAACTGTAGTACACACTGTAACTACACAACACACTGTAACTGTACTACAGACTGCAGTACTACTACACACTGTATCTATACAACACACTTTAACTAGTACACACTGCAGTACTACTACAAACTGTAACTGTAGTACACACTGTAACTACACAACACACTGTAACTGTACTACAGACTGTAACTGTACTACAGACTGCAGTACTACTAGACACTGTATCTGTACAACACACTGTAACTGTAGTACACACTGCAGTACTACTACAAACTGTAACTGTAGTACACACTGTACCTGTACTACCCACTGCAGTACTACTACACACTGTAACCATAGTACACACGGTAACTATACAACACAATGTAACTGTACTACAGACTGCAGTACTACTACACACTGTAACTGTAGTACACACTGTAACTATACAACACACTGTAACTGTAGTACACACTGCAGCTGTACTACATACTGCAGTACTACTACACACTGCAACTATACAACACACTGTAACTGTAGTACACACTGCAGTACTACTACATACTATAACTGTAGTACACACTGCAGCTGTACTACACACTGCAGTACTACTACACACTGCAACTATACAACACACTGTAACTGTAGTACACACTGCAGTACTACTACACACTACAACTATACAACACACTGTAACTGTAGCACACACTGCAGTACTACTACACACTACAACTATACAACACACTGTAACTGTAGTACACACTGCAGTACTATTACAAACTGTAACTGTAGTACACACTGTACCTGTACTACCCACTGCAGTACTACTACACACTGTAACCATAGTACACACGGTAACTATACAACACAATGTAACTGTACTACAGACTGCAGTACTACTACACACTGTAACTGTAGTACACACTGTAACTATACAACACACTGTAACTGTAGTACACACTGCAGCTGTACTACATACTGCAGTACTACTACACACTGCAACTATACAACACACTGTAACTGTAGTACACACTGTAACTATACAACACACTGTAACTGTAGTACACACTGCAGCTGTACTACATACTGCAGTACTACTACACACTGCAACTATACAACACACTGTAACTGTAGTACACACTGCAGTACTACTACATACTATAACTGTAGTACACACTGCAGCTGTACTACACACTGCAGTACTACTACACACTGCAACTATACAACACACTGTAACTGTAGTACACACTGCAGTACTACTACACACTACAACTATACAACACACTGTAACTGTAGCACACACTGCAGTACTACTACACACTACAACTATACAACACACTGTAACTGTAGTACACACTGCAGTACTACTACACACTGCAACTATACAACACACTGTAACTATAGTACACACGGCAACTATACAACACACTGTAACTGTACTACAGACTACAGTACTACTACACACTGTAACTGTAGTACACACTGTAACTATACAACACACTGTAACTGTAGTACACACTGCAGTACTACTACACACTGCAACTATACAACACACTGTAACTATAGTACACACGGTAACTATACAACACACTGTAACTGTACTACAGACTGCAGTACTACTACACACTGTAACTATACAACACACTGTAACTGTAGTACACACTGCAGCTGTACTACACACTGCAGTACTACTACACACTGCAACTATACAACACACTGTAACTGTAGCACACACTGCAGTACTACTACACACTGTAACTGTAGCACACACTGCAGTACTACTACACACTGTAACTGTAGTACACACTGCAGTACTACTACACACTATAACTGTAGTACACACTGCAGCTGTACTACACACTGCAGTACTACTACACACTACAACTATACAACACACTGTAACTGTAGCACACACTGCAGTACTACTACACACTGTAACTGTAGCACACACTGCAGTACTACTACACACTACAACTATACAACACACTGTAACTGTAGTACACACTGCAGTACTACTACACACTGTAACTGTAGCACACACTGCAGTACTACTACACACTGTAACTGTACTACAGACTGCAGTACTACTACACACTGTAACTGTAGAACACACTGTAACTGTAGCACACACTGCAGTACTACTACACACTGTAACTGTAGTACACACTGTAACTGTAGTACACACTGCAACTATACAACACGCTGTAACTGTAGCACACACTGCAGTACTACTACACACTGTAACTGTACTACAGACTGCAGTACTACTACACACTGTAACTGTACAACACACTGTAACTGTAGTACACACTGCAACTATACAACACGCTGTAACTGTAGCACACACTGCAGTACTACTACACACTGTAACTGTACTACAGACTGCAGTACTACTACACACTGTAACTGTAGTACACACTGTAACTATACAACACACTGTAACTGTAGCACACACTGCAGTACTACTACACACTGTAACTGTAGAACACACTGTAACTGTAGCACACACTGCAGTACTACTACACACTGTAACTGTAGTGCACACTGCAGTACTACTACACACTGTAACTGTACAACACGCTGTAACTGTAGTACACACTGCAGTACTACTAAACACTGCAACTATACAACACACTGCATTACTTTTACACACTGCAACTACATTACATACTGCAACTATACTACACAGTGTAACTGTATTACACTGCAGTACTACTACACACATGCTACGTGTGGCGTGGCTACGTTGTCATTGACAAGTCGCCACCACGGCAACAATGTTGATTACGTAACGTAACCATGGCGTAACCAGATATATAGCGTAGGTGTAGCCGTCGCTATTTCACAGTGTGTTTCCAGTTCATGAAAGTTAACTGTAAAAACTCTAGTTTGGCATTTGGTTCTGATAAAAGATCCTCTCAGGAGTCAGATGTGAACATTTTGTTTTAATGCTTTTAGGCCTGTTTTTCACTCGCGGAAATTAGCATTAGCATTCGCATTATCACTGTTAACCATAGATTGCAAATGCATGTGCTAACCATCTAGCAGCTAGCGCTATGGTCAACTCCACCCTCTTGTCCAAATATGGTCACTTCTGGCTCCAAAAATCAAACATGGCGATGGTCAAATCCAAGATGGCGACGGTCAAATCGCTGAACTACAAGCTAGAAGCTAGAAGGCTTCAAAACGGCAGTTCACAAACTAATGGGTGACGTCACTGTGATTACATATTTTTTACAGTCTATGGTTCAGTATGAATAGCTGCTAAAAATTTGCCTGTACTGATTAAATGTCGGCTAAAAACTAAACTAACAGGTTCATTTCCACCACTCAAGGACTTCACTCACCTGTCTGTGAAAAACTTCTTTTCTGTCTTTCCTGTCCTGTAGAATCATCCTAACTTCCCTCCGTAAGGGCCCCTGCTGGGAAGCTCTAGCTCAAGTTAAACTGTCCAGCAAGCCAGCACGCATATGTATGACTTTGTAAGACTCCTAAAGAAAGACTTTTCATTTCGGCTGATATTTAACTTTAACAGCTCTTCTGTGAACTAAATTAAATAAACTAAAGTAAGATCTCATCAAATCAGAGTTCTGCTTTGTGAAACACGGCGCCGAATTTATCAAAAGAACTGAGTGAATTCTGAAAATCTGTTTGATAAGTTAATTTACACTTTAAATGACTGACGACGAGGAAAATAAAGTCTTCAACTGTTTTGCTGCTGACGGAGGAAAATTATTATTATATATATTAATATAATGTTAAATTTAACAGAGCCAAGCCTACCAGCATCTGCTCTCTCTGCAAGATCCTTTATGATTTCTTACGACTCATAAACCGACACGAACTCATTCTGCAAAGATTTAACAGAATTCCATATTAATTTTAGTTCAATGTAAAGTGAGCTCTGTCATCTTTTGCCCTTAATATCTTAAAAAATAATGATGTTTTTTCTGAGGTGACAGTATCTGTGTCTCTGGTTTCAGAACCTGCAGACTGTATCTGTTTCTGGTTTCAGGTTGGTTGTCATGGTTTGGAAACAGCATCGTCCTGTTCGTCCTGTACCGACAGAGATCCTGCCTGCAGCCCACGGACTACCTGACCTTTAACCTGGCCATCTCTGATGCCAGCATCTCCGTGTTTGGCTACTCCAGAGGTATCATTGAGATCTTCAACGTCTTCCAGGACAGCGGGTACCTGATCTCCTCCATCTGGACCTGTGAGGTACTGCTCACCTGAGACATGTTTAGTTTATCTGAGCTACACTCTGAACAGACAGATCATCCAATCGTCGCAGCTTGAATAAAAAGTCATATTTCTTCTGCCACACTACCCGAGGATATCATTATCTCCAATGTCCATCGCCAATAAGCCCCTATAAATCACCGTACATCACGTTACACTGCAAACAGGAGCTGCTAACAGCTGATTCACATGACTTTAAATGGAGAAAGTATAAACAAATATCGGCGAGAATCACTTGGTAGCTCATAGCTAACTCACTGAATCCATGGCGTTGTTATACTTCCTGTTTACATCCCCTGAAGCAGGATGGGAACTGTAGTTCCAGCAGAGCATGATTATCTCCCAAACAGAAGTAGACAATAAAAATAAATATTATAATATGTAATAAGACCTGCGGTGACTCTGCTAGAAGGTTGTAAGCCAAGGGAGGACATGATGATGTCAGACAGGAAGTACTGACCTTTAGAGAGGCAGAGCCTGAAGCCGGACACACCTGTAACCTGAGCTCACCTGTATTGTGTGTCCTCCAGGTGGACGGTTTCTTCACTCTGCTGTTTGGTCTGAGCAGCATCAACACGCTGACAGTGATCAGCATCACACGCTACATCAAAGGATGTCACCCGAGCAGAGGTGAGGAACAAAACACATGCTAATGTTAGCATGTTAGCATGTCATAAACTTTAAATTGTGTGTTTTCAGCTCGTCACATCAGCAGGATCAGCGTGTCTGTCTGTCTGCTGCTGATCTGGATCACAGCTGGATTCTGGTCCGGAGCTCCGCTGCTTGGCTGGGGGAGCTACACAGGCAGGAAGCACACATCATAATCTGTTACCATGCTAAAACTCTCTCTCTTAACTCTGACCTCTGACCTCTGACCCCTCTGCAGATCGTGGGTACGGGACATGTGAGATTGACTGGGCCAAAGCGAACCACTCGAGCGTGTACAGGTCGTACATCATCTCCATCTTCCTGTTCAGCTTCTTCGTGCCGGTGCTCGTCATGCTCTTCTGCTACGTGTCCATCATCAACACGGTGAAGAGAGGAAACGCTCTGTCAGCTGAGGGAGACCTGAGCGACCGCCAGAGGAAGATCGAAAGAGACGTCACCATCGTGAGTCTGATGATGCTTCATCCAGGGTCGGGTTCTGGTTCAGTCCTGATTGGACGAGTCGCGCTGGCGACATCGTGTGGGGATGATGATGATGATAGTGGCGATGGTGATGATGGTGCTGATGGTGCTGATGATGTTTTAGGTTTGAAGCTTCTTATTGGTCGTCTCTTTGCAGGTTTCCATAGTGATCTGTACGGCCTTCATCCTGGCGTGGTCTCCGTATGCCGTGGTGTCCATGTGGTCAGCGTGTGGCTTTCATGTGCCAAACCTGACCAGCATCTTCACCCGCCTGTTCGCCAAGTCGGCCAGTTTCTACAACCCGCTCATCTACTTCGGCCTCAGCTCCAAGTTCCGTAAAGACGTGGCGGTGCTGCTGCCCTGCGCCCGGGACGCCAAAGACGCCGTCAGGCTGAAGCGCTTCAGACCGAAGGCCGACGCACATGGACGCCTCCGAGCTCCTCTGAACCGGACGGAGAGGAAGTACGCCCCTGAGCACCTGCCCGACCCAGCCCCCGTCCCCAACTCCGGCAAGGGGAGTCCGCCCTGCACGCCGCCGCCAGTGAACAGAGAGGTGTTCTTCATTGACAAGCCCCGCCCATCTGAGACTGGCTCCGAGTTCGAGTGTGAGAGACTGTGATAGACCAGGACTTGAACAGGACCGGCTGCTGTACAATACCTGCTCAGTACCAAACGCTGCGTCACTGCTCCTTTAATGTCATTACTTCCTGCTGTCTGATTGATTTCTGATCAGTGATTGAAGGTTTAAGGTTATTTTCTTCTTTTGATCTTGTGTGATTGTTGTGTTCATTATATTTTCATTATTGAAAAGATTCTTTTCATTTGATTTATGAATTAATAACTTTCATTTAATTTTTTATCTGTAATGTTTCTTGAGATGATGATGATGATGATGATGATGACATGTTACAGTTTCACCTTTACTTTATCCTTTTTGTCTTTTTGTAAATAAATGTATTCTTTTGCATCTACTCGGTATCGTGTCACCTTATGTTGCGGCGCTCCCCCTCCCCTGCCACAGGACGCCACCATCCCCGCAGCCATGACCCACAACATGGACTCTGAGGTTTCCTGTGAGCACAAAAACTCTGAGGAAGAAGCAAAGTTAGTGACATGCATTGATGTTACATGAATACATACAGATGGAGAGGAGGAGGAGGAGAGAGGAGCTCAGTGCATCATGGGAAGTCCCCCAGCAGTCTAGGCCTATAGCAGCATAACTAAGGGCTGATCCAAGGCGAGCCTGGTCGGCCCTAACTATAAGCTTTATCAAAAAGGAAAGTTTTAAGCCTACTCTTAAACATAGAGAGGGTGTCTGCACCCCGGACTGAATCTGGAAGATGGTTCCATAGAAGAGGAGCCTGATAGCTGAAGGCTCTGCCTCCCATTCTACTTTTAAAGACTGGTGAGTCTTTAGAGACTTGTTAGAGCAGCCTGATAATAAGGAATTGCAATAATCCAGCCTAGAAGTAACAAATGCGTGAACTAGTTTTTCTGCATCTTTTAGGGACAGGATGTGATTTTTGTGATATTACGTAAGTGAAAAAAGGCAGTCCTTGAGATTTGATTTATGTGGGAGTTAAAGGACATATCCTGATCAAAGATAACTCCCAGATTCCTTACGGTGGTGCTGGAGGCCAGGGTAATGCCATCCAGAGTAGCTTTATCATTAGATAATGTGTTTCTAAGGTGTTTAGGGCCAAACACAATAACTTCAGTTTTATCTGAGTTTAGTAGCAGAAAATTGCAGGTCATCCAGGTCTTTATGTCGTTAAGGCATGTTTGGAGTTTGTTTAACTGATTGGTTTCATCTGGCTTCATTGATAAATATAATTGGGTGTCATCTGCATAACAATGAAAGTTTATGGAGTGTTTCCTAATAATATTACCTAAAGGAAGCATATATAAGGTGAATAGAATTGGTCCAAGTACAGAACCTTGTGGAACTCCGTGTCTAACTTTTGCCTTCATGGAGGATTCATCATTAACATGTACAAACTGAAATCGGTCTGATAAATAGGACTTAAACCAACTTAATGCAGTTCCTTTAATGCCAATTAAATGTTCCAGTCTCTGCAAAAGGATTTGATGGTCAATTGTGTCGAATGCAGCACTAAGATCTAACAGGACAAGTATAGAGACAAATCCTTTGTCCGATGCAGTTAGGAGGTCATTAGTGACTTTCACCAGTGCTGTCTCTGTGCTATGATGCCTCTAAATCCTGACTGAAAATCCTCAAATAAACTATTGTTATGTAGAAAGTCACATAACTGATTAGAGACTGCTTTCTCAAGGATCTTAGAGAGAAATGGAAGGTTAGATATAGGTCTATAATTGGCTAAAACACCTGAATCAAGAGTAGGCTTCTTAAGAAGACGTTTAATTACAGCTACTTTAAAGGACTGTGGTACAGATAATTATCCTTGTAGAGAGCAAGATGGCTGCTGAGGATATGGGTGGTTTGCTAGGCTCCACTTTTGTCCTTTTTCCTGCTCCTCCCTGCTACTACTCACTGATTTGGCCGCTGTTTTCAGAACATGGACAGGCCTAAAACAGAGAGGTAATTTGGACAATAGGCACAGAGATAATGGAAATGTTTGCTTACTGCTGCTTTGCTGTTGGCTTTTGCTGGTGCCACTTGGACAATGCTTTAAGCCACATAATGCTGAAAAACAAACACCAAAAATAGCCAACTACTCTACATTCCTGAATGAAAGGCCGAGGTTGAATTTCCTCAGACATGGATACTTTGTGATCTACTCGATGCCCTCGGCACACCAAACAAACAAAACACTCGGAGAGGAGGCAAATGGCATTTTCCCAGTATACTACTGATCCTGATCTTATTATCTGGCAATGTACAATTAAACCCTGGCCCATCAACCAACCACTCACCAGATTGTGTACCAGCAGGTGGGCTAACCGGAGGGCAGCTGGACGTGGGCCTCGCTGGAGTGGCCTTCTTTTGCCGGGGCGGCGGGCTTGGTTAGAACGGTGCATCCTGGGGCTGCTCGTGGATCGCCTGGGGTGACGGATTCACTGCCTGAGCTGCTTGTGCCAGACGCGCTTCATGTTGTGACTGACCGGCAAGACCTCAGCACACCTGTCGGCACAGACATGAACTGTCTGGTGTGTGTGAACAACCATACTTATACAGGCGATCCAAGCCACCAGAGTGCACGATGCGCACAAAAAACGGGATTCATAACCCACACTATGAAAAAGGTATCCGATCAGCACGAAAACAAAATGAATTTAGATTTTTCCAGACTGTAAATCATGCAAAGGTGATATGGGACTCTATTCTGGGTGGACACCTGAACATTCAGTGTATCGTATCAAAAGGAGATCAAATTCATCATCTTCTGACGGACTCTGATCTAGATTTCCTAGCTCTGAGTGAAACCCGGCTTAACGGTAATATTGTAACCAGCATGATTGATGTTCCCGGCGACGTTTGTTACAGAAAGGATAGATCATCTGGCAGGGGAGGGGGAGTACTGTTGTATGTCAGAGACACTTTTAAATGCAATGAAATCAAACTGGACACACCTTTATAATGTTTAGCCTTAAATGTAGTTTGTCCTTCAAGATGAATTTTAACATTGTAATCTTGCACAGTCCACCATCACATGACATCTCTTTTTATCATGATTTAGATGAATTGCTTAAACTGTCAAATTTTCGCTCTGAATCTCTCTTTTTGGAGATTTTAATATAAATTTGTTTGATAAAAGTTGCAAAGAAAAGTTGGCAATGATATTGTCAAAACATATTTTTCAACAGATGGTAAAGCGACAAGAATCAATCGAATGAGTAAAACCATGATTGATCTGATTGTCACAAACAGGCCCGAAAGAGGTTTCTGACCATAACATGACCCTGATTGTATAGCATCTACCCATATATATCTTAAGGCTGGAGCACCAGACCAAGTAGGAAATTATAGACAAATTTCAATGTTACCTGTTTAAAGTTATTGCAGAACAACTGGTTGACCACCTTGAAACTAATGAACTTATTTATCCTAAACAGTTCGGATTTAGGTCAGGGTACTCAACAGAAACGGCCAACTGCTACCTCACTGTAATGTAGGAGCAGTGTTTTAGACCTTAAAAAGGCTTTTGACACTGTGAACCATGACATACTTCTGAACAAACTTAGCACCTCAAATTTGTCTGAGCAAGCAATTGGCTGGTTTGCATCATATCTTGAATGTAGAGAGCAACATGTTAAAATCGATGCATAGTTATCAATCCCCCAACGATCCAGAATGGGTATTCACAAGGCTCGATCTCAGGGCCTCTGCTTTTCAGCTTATACATAAATGATTTGCCAATAAGCTGTAAAAGAGCTGGTTGTCAAATGTATGCTGATGACACAATCATTTATGTATCAGATAAAACTCCTTCTGTTGCAGCAGAGATATTAACAAATGAAATGGAAGGTGTATCCCAATGGCTCAAAAACAATTATCTAACACTTCATCTTAAAAACACAGAAGGAAAGCAAAATATAAGTTTATAATCAAAATAGATCAAGAGGAAATAAAGGAAGTCAGTGACTTTAAATTTTTAGGTGTTATTTTGGATTCCTAACTCAAATTTGATAAACATGTTAAAAAGCTAAAGCTAAAGACAGTCAAGACAAATCTGAACTGTTTTAGAATGATAAGACATTACATACTTAAGGCAGCTCAACTGTTCATGCATGCTATGATATTTTCACATTTATCCTATTGTGTTACTGTCTGGAGCCTCGCTTCACAGTCAACTGTTAAACCCGTTAAATCATTATACAAACAGGCACTGAAAATAATGGATCAAAAACCAATGAAATGGCAGCACTGTATAATTCTGCAAAAGTACAAGCTGCTTAGTTATGACAGCTTAATCAAGTTGTATACAAGTTTTCTGTGTATATATATATATATATATATATATATATATATATATATATATATATACATATATAGTTTGTTTTCTTAGCTTTATTGTTATTATTGTTATATTTTCTGTTTATGTCTTTGTTCTGTTGATGTTCTTGAGAAGCAATAACAAATGAATTGCAAAGTATTATTATTATTGTTATTATGTATTAACTCTTTATAGACTGATTATTAAAACATTATAGTGAGTTTCCACCAATCAGAGGAGTTCACATTGACTTACATTCATTACATTAAAACCAGAGAAGAAGGAAACTTTCACACTTTAATATCATCTCAGTTAGATTATTATGATTATTTTATATTATTATAATTCGTTGTATTCAGAGTTTAAAGCCAATCAGCAATCTCCCTCCTTCAGTCACTCGATCTTTAATTATCTCTTCAGTTTCAGCATCCTCACTGTTTCCAGTCAGTCAGAGCAGATTTGAGGATTTTATTGATTACCTTTAAGCACTTCAGGGTTCAGATACTTGCAGTTTAAACTCTGCCACTGCCCCCTGCATGCTGCAGCGTTCATCACAGACACAACCTGAACAAACACCCTGATCAATAATCTGTTCTGCTCAGTCTGTCCTGAGCGGGGTGCGACAGGAAACATCTACTTAATGAACTACTTCCTGTTCACAAATGCAGCTCTGTTCTTCTTCTACATTCTTGATACACACAATGGGAAGTTCCTGTCTGAGCATGCTCAGTAGCGGGTGGAGAAGCCTGGGATCTCCATTTTGGAAATGTCTCTTTGGTTGGAGAAGACGGCTCGGTCGATCCGAGAGCTCGGACTGCCCACGAACTCCAGCCAGTGTTTCCTGCAAACACACGGAGAAGAGAGGAGGACTCAGAGGAAGTTCAGAGGACTTTGGTCAAAAGCTCCACCCCAGACTGAACCAGCATCACTGATTGGTCTGACTCACATCTGGTCGACTTTGTCCAGAGATCCTTGGATTTGACCAATCACAGTCCCCTGTCTGGTGTTCTTCACCCAGCCACTCAGTCCCAGACTCCGCCCCTCCTCCTCTGTGTACTGACAAACATATGACATCATATACATGTGACATCATGTACATGTGACATCATATACATGTGACATCATATACATGTGACATCATGTACATGTGACATCATATACATGTGACATCATATACATGTGACATCATGTACATGTGACATCATATACATGTGACATCATGTACATGTGACATCATATACATGTGACATCATATATATGATATATACAGTTATATACAGTCTCTGACCGATAGGTTTCTTCTGGCTGGAAATGACATAAACATGCGACAAAAGACGGAAAGACATTGTGCTCGAGATATAAATGAATTTTTTTTAAAAACTATTTCTGTTTTGTGTTTTTGTTTTTTTCATTTTTATGAAAAACGCCATGTCCAAAATTATTCATACCTGATCTCAGTAATCAACAGCAAAGCCTTTATTTACCATCACAGCAATCAAACGGTTCCTATAACTGCTAACAAGCCTTCTGCATGTCTCCACTGGGATTTTGGACCATTCCTCTTTTGTGACAATCTCCAGGTCTTTGAGGTTGCTATCACTCTGGTCTTTAGTTCCCTCCACAGATTCTCAATGGGATTCAGGTCTGGACTCTGGCTGGGCCACTCTAAAATGTTGATATTGTTTTCTATTAACCATTTCTTGACCACTTTGGTTGTATGTTTCGGATCATTGTCTTGTTGGAAGGTCCAGTGCTGCCCAAGACCAAATTTTTCTGCAGACTGCCTGATGTTTTCCTCCAGAATCGTAATGTAGTCCTCTTTTCCCATGATGCCGTTTACTTTGACAAGATTGCCCGGCCCGTTGGCTGAAGCATCACACTCCCACCACCATGCTTGACCATGGGGATGGTGTTCTTGGGGTTGAATCTCTTTTCTTTCGCCAAATGAAAGCCACATCCCTGTGTCCAAACAACTCCATTTTCATCGCATCCAACCACAGTTTTGATGACCAAAAGCTTTCTTCTTCGTCCAGGTGAACTTTTGCAAAGGCTATGCGAGCTTTTGTGTGCCTCTTTTGGAGAAGTGGAGTCCTCCGTGGTTGGCGTCCATGGAGACCAGCCTTGTGCAGTGTCCGCTGGAGCGTCTGCCTTGAGATGTTGGTACTGGAATTGCTCAGATTCATCAGGGATGGCCTTGGTGGTGATCCTTGGATTCTTCATGGCCTCTCACACCACCATTCTTGCCAGCACAGGGGTCACTTTTGGCTTCCTACCACGCCCTTTGAGATTTTTCACAGTGTGGAACTTGGATATGATTTTATAGCCTCTCTCCATCTTGTGAGCAGCCACAATGCACAAGCAGAGGTCCTCACTAAGCTCTTTGGTTTTAGCCATGACTTGCAATTGACTAGTAACTGACTAGAGAACTATTACATCAGCTGTTCTCATTTTATAGTCGATTAGAAAACTCTAGCACAATGTCTTCCCGTCTTTTGTCGCATGCTTATGTCATTTCCAGCCAGAAGAAACCTATTGGTCAAATAAAAATTCACTATAAATCAAAATTTGGCATGGGTATGTGGGAAAGAATAATTTTGGGCTTAACTGTGTGTGTGTATATTATATATATATATATATATATATATATATATATATATATGTATGTATGACATCATCATCACCATCATCTTCATCAGCTCACCATTCTAAAGCAAACACCTGAAAACAGACAAAAGAAACATTATCAATAAATATGATCAATACACGCAGAGATCATGACATCACAGTAACAGCAGATAATCAATAAACACAAACAGTGACGATGAGGTCACAGCTGATTTATGATACATTGTTTGACATAATTTGAATTAAAAAGTAGAAGAAATAGATTTTTAATGAACATGTTATTTCTACAAACTGTTGATTTGTCATATTAATTTATATTATAGATTATATATAGACAGTGGATCAATAGATTATATTTAGACTATAGATCTATATAGATATAGCTTATATATAGACTATAGATCAATAGAATATATATAGACTATAGATCAATAGAATATATATAGACTATAGATCAATAGATTTATATTATATATAGACTATAGATCAATAGAATATATATAGACTATAGATCAATAGATTTATATTATATATAGACTATAGATCAATAGAATATATATAGACTATAGATCAATAGATTTATATTATATATAGACTATCGATCAATAGATTTATATTATATATAGACTATAGATATATAGAGATATTATACATTATATATAGATTATAGATCAATAGATTTATATTATATATAGACTATAGATATATAGAGATATTATACATTATATATAGATTATAGATCAATAGATTACACATGTCCATAAGGTTATATGACGTCATACAGACACGCTAACATACACGCTAACATACATGCTAACATACATGTGACCTCTGACCTACCCTGCACGTTCCCAAAAATCTCAAAATCAACAGAAGTGAGTTTGTGTTGAGACATGACGACGTTCAGGAGAGAAAATATCAGCACAGTCAGGAACATGTCAGTCCACCTTAAATTAACTCTGCAGCTCTGATTATTTTTATCCCTGCTATTTAAAACATGGCTGTCAAAATAACAGCACCACTACATCCGCAGCAGCTTCCTGTAATGCCTTTCAAAATAAAAGTATCACATGCAAACGTCAATTTAGCTGCGATTGTTGTACGTTATTTTGAAGGTAATTTATATTGTGGTCAGCATAGAATACTTCCTGTCAGCACTTGACAGAGTAAAAGACACATTCCTAAATAATTAAAACAAATAAAACTAAAAATCACAGAGACAGAAAACATGACAAGAAGAAATTAAAAAACAGGTTCTTCTGTGTTTTGTCTGGGGTTACAGTTAGGGGGGTTAAGGTTAGAGTTAGGGTTGACTCCAAACTGGAACACAGCAAAACCAAATTAGTTAATGACGTTAATGACATTTCCTTATTTGGACATCAGTCCTGGAGTTGGGGGGGTTCCCCAGAGATAAAGCTGAGCTACTGAAACATACAAAGTGCTCTTAAGGGAACCTGTTGTTCCTCTTCTCCTTTCCTCAAAGTTAGGTTGTAAAAAATAGGCAATGAATGAAAAGTGCAAAGCAAGTTCTTCCCTACATGTTGCAGGCTGTGCTGTGTGTGTGTTAGGGTTAGGGTTAGGGTTAGGGTTAGGGTTAGGGTTAGGGTTAGGCTGTGCTGTGTGTGTGTTAGGGTTAGGGTTAGGGTTAGGGTTAGGGTTAGGCTGTGCTGTGTGTGTGTTATGGTTAGGGTTAGGGTTAGGCTGTGCTGTGTGTGTGTTAGGGTTAGGGTTAGGGTTAGGGTTAGGCTGTGCTGTGTGTGTGTTAGGGTTAGGGTTAGGGTTAGGGTTAGGGTTAGGGTTAGGCTGTGCTGTGTGTGTGTTAGGGTTAGGGTTAGGGTTAGGGTTAGGCTGTGCTGTGTGTGTGTTATGGTTAGGGTTAGGGTTAGGCTGTGCTGTGTGTGTGTTAGGGTTAGGGTTAGGGTTAGGGTTAGGGTTAGGCTGTGCTGTGTGTGTGTTATGGTTAGGGTTAGGGTTAGGCTGTGCTGTCTGTGTGTTAGGGTTAGGGTTAGGGTTAGGGTTAGGCTGTGCTGTGTGTGTGTTATGGGTGTATAAATAGGTAGAGGTCTGTCTGCATGTTGGCACTTGGTTTTAGCTCAGTAGTCAGCGCAGTCGTCTCTGATCTGGGAGACTCCAGTTCAAGACCCAGTGTGGGGACCTCCTTCATAAAGTAGTTTATTCATAAACACTTATTTTAACAGATTAACATCCTAAATTAAAAAGTAATAAAAATTTTGAAAAACTGGATTTTACGCCTATTTCCACTTTTATTCGAATACAAATACAAATATAAATAATTTTGCTGCCTCAACAAATATAGATACAAATACAAATACTAGACTCTCTGCACGTCCCTAATCTAGAAAACCCTCTAGAGCTGAAAACAACATTCTGGTGGCCTGTTTCTTCCTTTTGAGTGCATATTCTGTAAAATCTCAGCAGTTGTGACTTTATGTTTGGGATGGTGGCTGGTTTAGTAGAGCAGAGCATGAATATCTGTCTCCTTAAAAAACACTTTGATATCCAGTTTGTTGGAGTTTTGAAAATTCTGGCGCTTATATGTGATGGTGTCCAGAAAATCCACAGAGGTCCTGCTGGTATTAGATTTTAGTTGTATGGATTTGTTGTGGTTGTTCAGAGTGGGTTATGGTCAGAGTACATATACAGAATATTATATTATATTATATTATGGTTTACCCTGATACGTATGGCACTGTGTAAATACAGTAATTATCATGCTAAATGCTTCATTGTGTTTTCTCTTGTGCATTAATATTTATATTTAAATAGTAGATGTTTTTTATTTATATTGCTATTTACTGTTCTTAGGATGACAGAAGGGTACAATTACCTTGCATATCTCAGGATAGATATGGCATTTTAGTTCATTGAGCATTATTGATTACAAGCAGAGTCATCAGCAATCAGCTGCCAAGGCCAGCAGGTGGCGCTGTTGGTTTCCTTTAAGTGTGATTATCCTGATATGATTTAGTTTGGAGACAAACATTTGTACTGAAACAGGGATTTTAGGTCATTGTGGTCAGGTTTTGGTAGAAATATTTATTTCATTATGTTTATTTCACACTTACTCCACTTTGTTTATATTAATGTTATCTATATTAGCACAGCTGTGGTGTTTGTGATATCATTTGGTTAAACTGCCAGTCATTGCTGATCAGTAAGCTGGTTTTACTTACACCAACACCTCAATAAAGCAGAAAAGACCCTGATCAGAGTCTTCAGTCTGGTGTCCTGACTGACACTCAGTGCTGTCAAATATTCACCAGCTTGCAACAGAACTTTGAGAACCGTCGTCTACAGCAATGTTCAAAGTGTTTCAATACAAATAACTCTGTGTCGACCGTCTCTGGACAGACTCCTGGTCCTCTACCTGCAGACGGCTGGTGGGCGGAGTTGGGTTGTCAGGAGGATTCAGCTCACCTGGACTGACTTCTATATAAGCTGGAGGCAGTCAGTTAGTTGCTTTCTCTCCTCTGCCTTCCACCATGTTGGTTTTGGTTGTGTTTAGTTTCATTTATCTTTTAGTTATGTACAATAAATCTGATATGTGGTCTCCCCTCCTTCGTCCAGCCTTCAGCCGGGTTGTGACAACTCTCAGAATGAACCTTATTATATTATTATTACATCACAATATATATCTTATATTTGTTATTTATGTGGCTCTCACAGGGACTGTACATGAGAGTAGATTTAATAAACCAGCTCATAGGTATTGATCACTAATCAGGTGAGTGCCTGTCAGGTACTGATCACACAACTGGACTGTCAGAACATTTCACTGTATTGATTATATATGTAAAACACTAGATACTTCATAATATGTATATTGTACTTATACGTTATGTAGTTCAGACATCACGGCTGCCAGTCTGAACTATTGTAAAGTTTAAATTGTTTTTGAAAGTCATCTCTTTAATTTATGACTTTATTTAAATATTTCTGTATGTTTTCAGACCCATCAGTGTGTCTCTGGGACACCAGCAGGATAAATCCAGTCTGATGCTATCATTTATAAAGTGAAGAGCCTCGTTAATGCAGTGAAACTGTGATAAATACATTTAAAATGTAATAATTTTTTACTGGATGATAGAAAACAGCAAAACATGTTCATCTGGTTTGTTTACATCCACTCAGGAATCTTTATTTTTGTGGAGACTGCATTGTTACAAAAACAAAACAAAAACATGTTTATATGTTAATGTACAACATGTATCTGTTAATGTCATGCATGTGCTTCCTGTCAGAGGTCTCATGTTGGTGCAGTCAGTCTTAAGCCACCATCAGGACAAAATGTCTCTTATCCATTGAAACCAGCTTGTTTTCCAGCAATAAACAGGTAATTTTCCAGTTGAACCAGTAATAAACAGATTATTTTCCATTAACTGACAAATCAATCTGTACCCAGCTGTCTCAGCAGTTATGGAAATGTTAAATGGAAATGTTAAAATGGCGAGCACATTTAGACTCATTAGAGACTGTTTACCTCATCATGCTGCAAATAGTTTTATTCACTTGATGATCTTTCACATTTAAGTCATTGTTTTACTTCTTGGTTACAAGCAGCATATACAACTATCAGGCCTCTTATAATGATTTATAATTGAGCAATTAAAATTCTGGACAGGAAACCAATAAGATCACAGCACTGCCATGTTCTTAAGAGATTAAATATGTAATGTTTTGAACATTTTATTTCAATTCAATTTTATTTATATAGCACGAAATCATAACAAAAGTTATCTCAGGGCTCTTTTCACGTAGAGCAAGTCAAGACCGTACTATTCACCAACCTTAAACTCATCTATTAATGCCTGAATAACCACGCTGCTCAGGTACTCAGTGAGGTGATGGTTCCTCTCAGGGTTTCTGGCTTAGTAACACAATCAGCGTCTGCTGGGAAGTGTAAGGAGCCCTTTAGTTGTTTGTGTTTTGTGCTGCTTTGTATGTACTTCATTGTAGAGCTTTGTGTTGTAATGTATGCATATGTACTGTTGAGGTTTGTGCTTTGTGCTTAAATGTATCTATACTGTATGTATTGTTGAGTGTTGTGCAGTTTTATATTAAAAGCCCATCTGGGGACGAGCATTACAAATGAGCTCAGGCTATAAATGCTACGGTATGTGGCATAAGTTCATGCTATATACTTGTCCCTATACAAATGAACATTAAATAAATAATAAACCGGTTAATTTCCAGTTGAACCAGTAATAACCTGGTTATGTTCCAGTTAAACCAGTGATGAACTCATTATGTTCCAGTTAAACCAGTGATGAACTCATTATGTTCCAGTTAAACCAGTGATGAACTCATTATGTTCCAGTTAAACCAGTGATGAACTCATTATGTTCCAGTTAAACCAGTGATAAATGAGTTGTTTAAACCAACGCTCTGAAGAGGAAGGACAGCGCTGCTCCGAGCGCCAACCCCAGAGACAAGAAGAAGGCCATGATGGCGCCGGCTGTTTCTGCTTCATGAGGAAGAACCTTCCTGTAGATCAATGACACGAAATATAATTCATATTCAATATATAATATATAATCAATAATATCATATTTAAAATATTTCATTAACTCAACGTACACTGAAAACCTTTAATATAAAGTTTGATTGTTATTAAAAGTGTTTCATGGCTTGATTATTATCATATTATGATGGATATTTGGTTAATATTATTATCATATTATGATGGATATTTGGTTAATATTATTATCATATTATGATGGATATTTGGTTAATATTATTATTATATTATGATGGATATTTGGTTAATATTATTATCATATTATGATGGATATTTGGTTAATATTATTATCATATTATGATGATATTTGGTTAATATTATTATCATATTATGATGATATTTGGTTAATATTATCATATTATGATGGATATTTGGTTATTAATGGGGTGTGATGGATTGATGACCATCAGGTGAATCAGCTTCTTACTTTGGGCCGTAGCACATGCACAGACTGGCCAGGTATCCGTTGCTGAAGGCAAACAGCACCATGAAGACGATGAACCAGGCGTCATGGTGGAAGAAGACGGGTAGGTGGAGGCGGGGCTGGACGTTACACAACATGAAGAGCGGCACGAAGACGATACGAGCGGCGATGGCCAGCGGCAGCAGCAGACTGTCCTTCCCTGGCTGGTCACATAACGTTACACAACAGGAAGAGAACGCACACAACAGTTAACCATTGCAACAATATCCATTTTATTTTGGGGATGTGGATCTGATCATGTGACACAGACTGAGCAGAACAAAACATGTGATCAACAAGAAACATTCAAACAGCTGGAGGATGCGAGTGGCAACGATAAAGAGCTTCACGTCTCAGACCTTGAATGATCATGTATGATCTTGTATGAACATATAAAGGTCATACATGATCTGAGGATGCAACATGTGACTATAAAATGAATTCCTGTCTGGCTGAACTACATCAAGGATCAATGAAATAATATAAAAATATGAATAAAGAACAGCTGCTGCTTTTCCAGCTGGAATCTATATATGCATATAAATCTATACATCTACATCTAAATATACACAGTATATATGAATATCTCTATATATTTTGTTTAAACATGGTTTTGTTTTAACGTCATTTTGGTTTAATGTTGTTTTGTTTTAACATTGTTCTATTTTAAGTCCGTTGACCATGATGGCCTCCTAGAACAAACCTCCTGTCAAATCATTCACTTTCCCTCTTAGTTGTTTGAGTAAGACCTTTATTTCTACTACTTAGTAGTTGTGTAACAAGGCCTACACAAGACTGAAGAATGGGAACATCAAACTCCAAAACGAGAATGGCAAAGCAGGCTGCTAGCAATGCTAGCATGGCTAGCAACAACAAGCTGGCTAACACCACAGAGACTCCAGAAGCGGGTACACCTGATCCTGTGGCATTGAGTATCCTGACAGAGTTATGACCCACTTTAGACAAGGCTATGCGTGAAATGGCTCAGGTTAGCAGTATTCTGCAGGATCAAGCAGATGTCTCAGTGGTGAAAACCTTGCAGGCCAAAACGGAGACAGATGTTGCTATTATCAATGACAGGCTTGTCCAAGCAGATGCGCGGCTTATGGATTTGGAAGTGGCTTGATAAAGAAGCTAAAAAGAGAGCCTGACAATGTGAGGAGCTTCAGAAAGTGGTGCAGGACATGGAAAACAGAGAAAGGTGTCTCAACCTTCGCCTTGTGGGTGTGAAAGGGTGTTCCGAAAGTGGCAACCTAAGGGAATTTGTGAGAACCATCATATCCAAAGCACTGGGCATACACCTATCAGAAACTGAGTTGCAGCGGGCACACTGCTCCCTGGCCCCAGCACCTGATGAGGGACGACCACTGAGGCCAATCATGTGTTTTCATAGTTATTTGGAGAAAGAAGAAGGTGCTCACAGCTGCAAGACAAAGATATCAAGACAAGAGGGGAATTGTCCGGAATGACTAAGATCTCCTTCTTTCCTGACCAAAGAAGTGGTTGAAAAGAGGTTTGCTGATGTCAGGAAGAAACTTCATGACCCTGACATCAGATTCATGTTGGCCTACCCTGCGACTCCTTGTGTCACATGGAAGGGAGAGAGGAAAAGCTTTGAAGACCCACGTAAAGTGATATATATGTACATCTGAATATTATGAGTATGTTATATCATGAACAGGTATATCTGATATGTCACTAGCAGCTAATGCTGTGATATGACCACCTACAACTGGATTTGTTCTCTGGGAGGATTATAACTCCTGATTAGTGCAAACAACTGTAGCCCTAACTTCTATGAAGAACACTGGGAATAATGAAGTCACTGGAACTGAGATAGTAGACTCATAAACAGACAAAACTGTGATAAACGGGATTACGGCCCCCTGTGTGTAAACTCTGGTAGCTTCAGACCAATTAGCTTAGTGAATGTGGACTGTAAGGTGCTCACTAAAGTTCTGTTTATGAGACTAGAGAAAATCCTATTGATAATTATCCATTCAGATAAAGTGGGTTTTATTAAGGGGAGGTCCTCTTCTGACAATGTTAGACGGTTACTTCACTTGATGTGGTTAAGTCATAATAATGATACACTGACTGCTGCCTCCTCACTCGACGCTGAGAAGGCATTTGATAGGGTTGAGTGGAGCTTTTGTATTCAGTGTCTTAGAAAAGGTTGGGTTTGGGAGGGGCTTTCTTTATTGGGTTAAGGTAATTTATGTGAAACCTAGTGCAGCCATTGTTACAAATGGTCTGATTTCCCCATTTTTAGGCTCTCTAGATGCACAAACAGGGGGTCCCCTTTTCTGTTTACATTATTTATTGAACTATTAGCAATAGCCGTAAGAAAAGAGATAAGACTTGAGGGAGTACAGGAGGAGAACATAAACTTTTTCTATATGCTGATAACATTCTTTGCCTAGTTTGAGATCCAGCATCCTCTAACCAGGCTCTTCTGGATATAACTGAAACATTTTCTCAGATTTCTGGCTACAAAGTCAATGGGCACAAATCTGAGGTTATGTCTATATCCAAGGTATGTCATCCAGCTATGGTTAGGGCTGGCCAATTTAGGTGGTATGAAGTATGTAGGGGTCAAATTGTGCACTGATAATGCGGATATAATACATATTAATATGACTAGTCTTCTTACAAAGATAAAGCACAGTCTACAATGATGATTGCACCACAGTGCAACTACTTCAATCAATCAATCAATCAATTTTTATTTATATAGCGCCAAATCACAACAAAAGTCATCTCAGGGCACTTTTCACATAGAGCAGGTCTAGACCGTACTCTTTAATATACAGAGACCCAACAATTCCCCCATGAGCAGCACTTGGCGACAGCGGTAAGGAAAAACTCCCCTTTAACGGGTAGAAACCTCAAGCAGAACCCGGCTCTTGGTGGGCGGCCATCTGCTTTGACCAGTTGGGTTGAGAGAGAGAAAGAGAGAGGGATTATTACTTATCAATAATGCTGCCTATAACAATACCTGGAGAATTTTTCAAACAATACAACCAAATTATAAAAGATTATTTATGGGAATGGGAAGAAACCAATGATTAATTTATAAAAACTTTATATTATAAGAAGTAAAGGTGGGCTTTCCCTGCCTAATGTAGAGCTGTACAGTATTGCAGCATTTGAGCTGGCAAGACACTGGATCATTGAGAGTAATCACCTAAGATGGATGGGAATAGAACAAGAGGTTACTTCCCCCTTCAGTCCAACTGAGGCTTTTTCACAAAATACCAAACCTCAGAATAAGCCTGGGAGCAGAGAGACCAATCCAATTTTACAACACTCAAAGAATGTCTGGACTAAACTTCACAAATTATTTAAAAAATCACAATATAAGCAGATATATTCTTCACCCTGGGATAACCCAGCAGTGGGGAAAAAGTAATTTATTGGGATTATTGGTTATCAAGTGGTATAAGAAATATTGCTGATCTGGTTACTGATAAACATTCAAATCTTATCAAGAACTCAGTTTAACCTAAAAGATGAAGCAGACATCTGGAGATATTTGCAAACAGGAAGTAGCTTGGGGAGTGTAGTAAAGCAGTTAATATGGTACAGCTTTATTTTAAGTTACCAAAAAATAATTATTCAGCTTCCACCGTTTATAAGATGGCTGCTAATGCAATATATGGCAACTCTGAGAAACTTATAACTTAACCATATAAAAGCTTATATGGCAGAAGGATTTGATTTTGGACATTGATAAGGACTCAAAGATCATTTCCAGTGCAGGCTGGTTCACAAGAGAAGCTTGGAGACAAAATTTATACACTATAAGATACTTCATCAATATTATTTTACAGTTTGCCTGTTATGCCTGTCAGGCATGAGGACACTTTTATCCATGCCCTCTAGTACTGTCCTTCTGGAGAGAGATAAACAAAACAATACAGGAGTGGCTAGGTGTACCTATGCCTGAATCAATTCATCTTTGCCTCTTGGGGGACAGGTCGTGTTTACCCTTAACAGGGTTTATCTCAGCTGCTAGAATAATCCTCTGTAACTGGAAAAGCCAAGTTAGAGCTGAGTACAGAGAGTAGGTTAAGTTAATGACAGAGAATTATAGCCAACCTGCATAACTGTAAAAAAAATCATATTTGCTTGTCCGGAATCAGTTTTTGTTTTTCATAAAAGGAGAAAACATGCAATAGGAGTCACTCATTACACTTCTGAGGAATTTATTTGCTTTTTGGATCTATGTCTCATGTTTAATTCATATTATGAATATTTCTTTTGTTTTTTTAATGAATTAACATATAGGTAGGAGTGGGCTCTTGTTTTGTTTTGGTTGTGCCACGGGGACTTTTCTTTTCTTTCCAGGTTTGATCTGTAGACTGCAGAGATGACGCTGTGCTGTTGTTTAGTCTTTGCTGTTTTGGTTTTTGTTTATTTGTGTATTTTTTGACTTTTGTACTTATTTGTATTAATATTCCTTAAAAAACTCAATAAAAACTTCAATTAAAAAAACATAGTTCTATTTTACCTTTTGGAATTACTGCAAGTCGCATTTCTCCTCCTCAGTCTGTCAGCTAATCACAGAGACCACACAGATATCAACCCTCCATTAATCTGGTGAGACAGTGAACACACCGTCACCTGTCGCATCCTCTACTTCCCGTCCTGTGTCTCCCGGAGCGGCTCTCTCTCTACCTTCGTGTGAGATGGTGTGATTGGAGACAGGTGTTCTGGGGTCAGAGCGGAGCCCCACCAGCTGCAACCCGATCCATAATCAAGACCTCTGCTTATACTCAGCCCTGCCAGATCGTAGCCTCTACATCAGTTAGTCTATGCTTCCAGCCTTTAGTTATCCTGTTGTTGCCTGTTATCTTTAGCCTGATGCTGTTTCTCCTGTCCCCTGTCATGTCAGCCCTGCTTCCCTACCCTGGACCTCTGCTCTATTCAGCTCTCTCAGATCCCACTCCAGACCTGCTTACCTCGGCCCCTAACTCCCCTTGCCCCCAGTCTCAGTTCCTGGTTCCCAGCTTCCAGCCTGAGCTTCCCCCGGCCTGCACCCATCTTCTCCATGCCTTTCAATAAACATCTTATTTACCTTATTCCTGTCTCCTCGTCTGAGTCTGCACTTGGGTTCACCTACTGAATCTCAAACTGTAATCCCTTATACTACTGTTACTGACAAAAGTAATGATATTACTGTAAAGCTGCAGCCAGGTGGAGACGCTGTATGAACCGGGGTTAATGTCCCACAGAGATAGATGGTGTCTTTCTGGATTATTAACCAAATGATCTTTAAATGTTAACTCACCCACATACGGACAGCTGTCAGGCTCCGCCCCCCCCAGTCACACAGGTTAAAGAGCAGGAAACAGCTGACCGGGATGAAGTACAGGTCTGTCAAAACATAAAGTCGCACTGATATTATCCACAGCGGGCTGACCAATCACACGCAGCTACAGGTGGACTGTCTGTCATGTGATGGACGGTGGACTCACCCCAGGAGCCTCTGTCAGCTATGGTGGATTTGGTGTCGGCAGTGATGGCGGGAAATGTGCCGATGGTGATGGTGAAGGTGAAGCAGACGGACAGAGCCAACAGCCAGACCTGAAGCACAACACAGGTTCAGGGATCACGTCCTTTATTTTTTATAAAATATAAAAAATGAATAAATAAATAAAGCTGAACATTCAGATCCGAGATTAACGTCACATATAAACTGTTTCCACTCAAACTCTTCAAACTCTTTATACAGAAACATTTTCAAACAAACAAACTGGTCCTTTTCACAAAATCACCATTGATTATTGATTGTTTTCTGGGTTCAATCATCATTGATGATCATGATTCTAATTCTCAGCAGTGATTATATTGATAAATCCTTGAAAATGGATTGATTTTCTTTGTCTGACCTTCTTAAAGATTTTCAGCATGGAGACGTTCTGACGATCATTCTGCTCATCTCTTCCCTCTGAAGAAGAAGAAGAGAAGAAGAAGAGAAGAAGAAGAAGAGAAGAAGAAGAGAAGAAGAAGAAGAGAGGAAGAAGAAGAGAAGAAGAAGAAGAAGAAGAGAAGAAGAAGAGAAGAAGAAGAAGAAGAAGAGAAGAAGAAGAAGAAGAAGAAGAAGAAGAGAAGAAGAAGAAGAGAAGAAGAAGAGAAGAAGAAGAAGAAGAGAAGAAGAAGAAGAGAAGAAGACGAAGAGCAGAAGAATAAGAAGAGGAAGAAGAAGAAGAAGAGAAGAAGAAGAGAAGAAGAAGAAGAGAGGAAGAAGAAGAGAAGAAGAAGAGAAGAAGAAGAAGAGGAAGAAGAAGAAGAGAAGAAGAAGAAGAGGAAGAATAAGGTTCAGACAGTTTTAAGGAAGTCAAACGGTCTCAGTGTCTACTTTACAATCGGGCCATTAAGAAATCCTTAAATGTTCAATAAAAGATCAATAATCTCTAAGATGAATAATTTGACTTCAGATGACAGAAACTGTGTAATGAAGTTATCACCAATTATTGGTGATCACGTGAGCTTCGAACTCAATCTGCAAACTAACCACAACTGAGCTGAACTAAACCACACTAAAACTGAACTAAAACTAAACTAAACTAAATGAAACCTGAGCTGATCCTAAATACAGTTTTATTTATATAGGACCAAATCCCAACAACTCTTTAATCTACAGAGACCCAACATTCCTCCATGAGCAGCAGCAGGGAAAACTCCCCTTTAATGGGAAGAAACCTCCAGCAGAACCTGACTCTAGGTGGACGCCGTCTGCCTCGACCGGTTGGGTTGAGAGAGAAAGAAGGAGACACAGAGAAGCATAATAACAATAATAATAACAATAACAATGATAATAATAATAATAGAAATATGACTAATAATAATAATAAATATTATAGCAGGCATGGGCATCAGGCAGGACGCCCACACCTAACAGCAATTCTATGAAAAACAGACCGCCGGTATGGGGTGACCTATCCAGCCAACTCTCATCACTCTCAACAGTAAGACTCATACTTTCATGAAAGCATCGGAGGTGATAAACTATAAAACTGAGATCAAGCCCAAGTTAGATGCTAGGCTCACATCATTGACTGTCATCGCTGAGGACTAAGCTGTCACCTCTATGGAGGCCTACCAGCAATTACAATAACAGGTAATAATTAGGCCCATATGGACTAAATAGCCTACATTTATATATATTTTTACATTTATTTTCTGTTATTTGGAAGACTGTGGACTTGTAAAAGGCCCTTAATCTTGGTTATCAATGAGCTTGTCATATGTTTCTTTATTTGCTATTTGTTTTTTCGGGCCAACTTGATTTATTAATTATCTGAATGAATTTATCCCTCGAGGGTTTTTCATATGTTGAACATTGACCATTAATAATGGAGGGAGGTCAATACAGGGAACAGTTGACCAGCGACTGTCATTTCACAACTTTGCAGAGGCAGAGTTTAGGAAGTGGGAGGAGGGCTATGTGGAATAAGAATACAGTTATGGTATTGTGCCCATGTGACCATCTTCTAGTCGGGAGGGAGGCGGGGGGATTCATAGTAGGCTGCAAACAGGGAAGGGTTCCACTTTGGTATTTTTGTGTTTCTGTCTCTTTATCCCCCCTCCATTCACATCAGATGGAAAACATCCCTTATTTCATTATGAGTATGTCTAAATCTTATGAATATGGAATGTGTTAAAATAAAAATATGCAACTATGATAAGTAGCCCGTTAAGGACAAAATTATCCATATTTTCATGGAATGTGCAGTGAATTAATAAGAACATTAAGTATACCAGTTGGTGTATATGGGGGATTGTATTGTTTTTATTTTGTAAAGCACTTTGGGCCAAGCATGATGCAAATGTCTTTGCTAGTTTAAGACTGACATAGTTGTCATTTTCCCATCCAGCACCAACGTTGTTTAAATAGAAAATGTGCTTACACCCATCAGAGCACCCATGGGCATGTTGGTCTTAAAATGAGGTGTGGTCACATGCATTGTTGGTATCTTGAGGCAGTGGAAAGCGATTGTGCGATTGACCAACGAAAACCTGGTCTGAAGTCAGTGGCGCAGTGTTTCACTGTTATTTGTTATTTTAAGGGCGCATTATCAAGACAGTAACATGTGCCTAAACATGCAAAAGATTACAAATAAAAGGATTACAGAAGATTATTATTGTATACATAAACATATTTTTAAAAATATGTCATAATGTTTAGTCCTAATATTTATCAGAATTAGCTAATTGCAGAAATGATGGATGAAATTGTCTAATTATTTGACCAAATTGTGGCAATACATAGAGGTATTTAAACAGACCCGTCAGGTTTAGGGTGTCTGTCAAGACCCAGCAAACGGATATCGACAATGGATCAAATACGATCGACTTTCCGGCTACATCAATAAATGATGAGATGAGGAACACATGAGGAAATAAATGAGGTGAAAACAATGATTAAACTAAAGAAGGAAATAAATCTGCACAGCTTCTAGCTGCTGCCAGCAGCAGGATCAGCACCTTGGAGAGCTCATCAAGTCCTGACAACGTGTATGATGATTCTTTACATGATTGTAATTAATGATTTAATTTTTGAACAATCTTTAACAAATATTCTTTAACATTTTTGAGATTACAGTTATCAGGTTTCCATACTTTCAGCAATTAAAACCCCATTGATTTTACCTGTTACCTGCCAAAATACACCCATGATTAATTAAGAGACTAAGGACAACCCTTTTGAACCATGTGCCTGGCACTGTGACCAGTTTTTCCACCATTAAACTAGCAAAAGTGGACTTGGACACACCCTAAATGGACTTGCACCATGTGCTTCAGACCGTGTGCTTAGATTGTTAAAATAGGGCCCTTTGTGTTACATTGTATTTGTATGAACAGTGCTATACAAATAAAGTCTGATTGATTGAGTTGTCTAGAAATTATTGATAGAAAAAGGATCTATATAGCTCTGCTCCAAGAAACCCATATAATGGCACAAGATATAGGCAAATTAGAGAATACAAATATATGGTTGCCTCCTTGTCATCTGCAATTAATAAGACAAAAGGTGTCATAATTCTAATGCACAAGAATCTTAAATTTAACATTACTGAGAAAGACAATACTCTGCTGGTAGAATTACTTATGTCAAGGACACTTTCTGTGGTAAAAAGATGGTTTTATTATCAGTTTATGCCCCTTACACTTTTGACCCATTATTCTATTCTCAGCTGACAAAGACTTTACAAGACTCCTCAGACCATTTTAGGTGTTGACATGAATACAGTCCTTGACCCATACTTGGATAGGTCTAGTCCAACCATTGTAAATTTGGTGTCTAGTCATTCCTTCACTGATGTTTTGAGAATTTATAATCCAAACTTGAAACAGTAGCCCACACATTGTTTTCATCAAGACATAAGACATATTCTAGAATAGACTACATATTGGCATCTGCCAATATGCCTCGGGTTAAAAAAGCAGAGATAGTTCATATGACTTTGCCTGACAACCATGCAAATAATTTATATTTGAAAATAGTCTAAAGTGTGCTTTAAGATGGAAATTTAACATTATTGTAGGATCCACTGTTCTGTGAACAATTTAAAGCAGGCTTTGGCATTTTCATTAGTATTAAGAAGAATACTGTCTCAGATGTGAGATATTTATGGGATGCAGTTAAAGGTTTTATCCGCAATAATACAATAGCATTCGCCTCAGTGCGTAACAAAGCCCACATTCAAGAATTATGAAGGCTGGAGGGTGGGCAATCACCATTAATAGCTGAACAACAAAATAATTATGACCTAGAGAGGGAAAAAGAATTTGGGAAAGTTAAGGCTGATTTGAATGCAAAAAGCAGAATTTTTGGTTCACACAGCAAGACAAATTGAATACTTGAATGGAAATAATCCAAGTTTTGTCTTGTCTAGGAAAATCCATATTAATGATCAGAAAGCAGATATTGTCTCTATTAAAAACAAAGAGGATGTTCTGGTATATGATCCTACTTTAGTCAATAAAGAATTTCAACTATTCTATCAACAACTATATTCTTCTGAAGCATGTTTTACAAAAGCTGACCTAGACTCCTTCTTTGATGGCTTGAATTTATTCCATTTGAAGTCCCTCGTTACTCTTGATGAATTATATTATGCACTCAAAGACATGAACTGTGGTAAACCACCAGGCTGGGATGGTATCCCTCCGGAACTGTACCTAGCATAGGATGATTTGGGTCCAGTTCTATTAGAAATGATCCAACAAGCCATTAACAAGGGAAGTTTTAATAGAGACATAAATACTGCAATTATTACATCATTTCACAAAAAAAATAAAGATAGTAATTTATGTGTTAATATCCATCCTCTGTCTCCATAATGGAAATATAAAATGAGTAGCAGGTCAAACGGCAGAATCCTGCAGCAGAAAATTAGAAAAACACGGTACAGCAAATCATTTGTGCCTGCAGCAATCAAATTACTAAATGAGAGATAGATGTCCACCTTTATTATTAGGTCGGTGTATTTGGACCGTGTATATACTGCATTTGAACTGCATTTTAATTTGTATTTTGTATTTTAACTTCAGATTGTTTAGACCTAAGTCATAGACTTATATTGTATATTTGAACTGAATACTGGTTATGATATATATTTGTAGTGCGTGCATTTTTCAGGATATTTTGTATAATGTATGCTGGGTAGACTGGGTATTGATTGCGGGCACATTATTTATTATTTATTTAGATTGTATATTGGGACTGAGTACTGTATGTGATGTTTTTATATTGCTAGCATGAGTGTGTATGCTGTATGCTTGCATGTGTGTGTCTGTTAGTATATGTACATTGTACTTCTGTGTTTTAATTGAGATGTGTATGACCACATGAAAATCTCCTAGTGGGATAATAAAGTTTACCTTGACTTTTCTGATCCATACTGACCTAACAGACTTTGTCAAACAAAGACTTGCATCAGATAACTTAAGATGTCTTTTACATTGTTGACGCACGTTCAAAAATATCTTCACCCTGTGCTGTGTCTAGATGCCAAAAAAGGGGATTTCTGTGGCATGCAATGAAGAATATGGCATTTGGAGACAAATTTATGAACATGCTCAAAACTTTATATCATAATCCAACTGTCATGGTCATTACATCCAATCAGTGTCCCACACCTTTCCCTGTTGGACAAAGTTCCTCGCAGATTATGTTGTATGCAGATGATGATGTTGTATGATTATTTCTTGACCAGCAGCACTGAGTATCATTCATAAATTTAGCTTAATTTCAGGTTATAAGATAAATTTGAACAAGTCCACTCTGCTCCCATTAAATACAGCAATGAGTAATCTCCATCTAGACATAGGAATACCAATGGCTCCACATTTTAGATACCTCGGTAGAGATATATATTAATCTATTAACAAAATTGTATCAAAAAACTAAAAGAGGCTAAAGAAAGCAATATCCAATGAATGACATAGATGGTCATCACTATTAATTCCTCTTGCAACCCATATTTCTGTGGTAAAGCCTCATATACTACCAAAAGTAAATCTTTATGTAAGCATGATTCATTTGCCACCACCACTTGGATTTTGGGAGAGGATACAGGGTCAGGTTTTTAAATTTATATGGCAGGACCAACATTCAAGAATTAGTAACTCTACTATCCAAAACAATAGAAGGGCAGGATGTTGATCTATTCCCAATTTTGTAATGTATTATTTTCTTCTTTCAAAGATGTTCTCTTTTCCGGTCTGTCTCATTGTCATACTATATCATACTAAAATTTTGACCAATCATTGTTCACTCAATATATGTTTGGAAGCACATCACTAGAATAGGACAATGGGACACAAAATGGCAATTTAATACCTATCTTTAGGAACAACCTATTACTTTTAAGTGGTAAACTGTCCACATTCCCCCACTGACAAAAACAGGGAAACACTGTCCAATATTTATAATGAAGGTGGCCTCAGATCCTTTCAAGAGCTCAAACAAACCTTTAACTTTCCTGGCACTTCATATTCTTTTACTTACATTTGCGCACTGCAATGCGCACTTATGGTGTCCCAATCAACCTTTGTCTACTCATCCTTTATGCATGTATTGAGCTGCACAAATGTTAAAAGTGGTTTTGTTTCTTGTCTATACAATAAGTTGCAAAAAAAGTCAAATGGACCCTTTGGCAATGTCACTGTTTGGAAGTTTTATTTAAAAGATTTTGACTTAAGTATGAATTGGCAGATAGTGTGGCCCAATATCCCTTTAACTTCCTGAATCATAATCATCAATTAACTCATTATAAATTAATCCAAAGATTTTATTTATCTCCTAGGAAATGCTGCCAAATTTGGATTTCCCAAAGTCCTCCATGTTTATTATGTCCCCAAAAAGTAATTATGCACATATATGCATATGATGTGGGCCCGAGGGTCCATTTCTTTTGGGTCAATGTGACCATTATCCTTTCTGACATAATTGAGATGAAAATACCCTGTTTGCCACACATTTTATTGTTGAACGATTTGCAGGTTTAACAGCTGCAAAGAAATTGTTGGTAATGAGATGGAAACCTCCCCATAAGCTCAGTATATATCAGTGGAAACTATTATTTTAAGACTAACTAACATTAAAAGCTTCCAGCGCTTGAGCACAAAGAGCCAAGATAGAAAACATAAACATTTTTTAGATTGTGGCTCAGAAGGTCAAATTGTTACTCGAGCTAGAATGCGTGCAGGGTCTGTGATCGATCCTCTGGTACCAGTCATTCCAACTAACTTTAAGCATTTACCTGTACACTTATCAATAGATTTTTCACATTTCCGATTTTTTCACATTTCCGATTTTTTCACATTTCCGATTCATTATTGATTCAATAGGCATGACAAAGTTCATAAGATGCTCCTTTTGATGTGCATTATTTATTTTTAGAGGGGAATATCAATAAACATTAGTGAGAACCCATGTGGTAGATATAAGAGTGTGAAAAAAGATTTTTTTCTCTGTTTTGTTTTGTTTCTTCTTTTGTATTTTTTTAGGTTAGCAGCAGCCATATAAACACAGGGTTAAAGGTCAGGTGGAAAATGACATACAGACAGCATGAGTAAGTATACTGTATATTCCACACTGTATACTTACTCTGTAAGCTGCATACTGGGAGCGCAGTGTTCTAGTGGGATAATACGGTACTATGAGCTCTTCAAGATATGATGGTGCCTGACCATTAAGGGCTTTGTAAGTTAGGAGAAGGATTTTAAATTCTATTCTAGATTTTACAGGAAGCCAATGCAGCGAAGCTAAAATGGGAGAAATGTGATCTCTTTTTCTAGTTTTAGTCAGAACACGTGCAGCTGCATTCTGGACCAGCTGGAGAGTCTTTAGAGACTTGTTAGGGCAGCCTGATAATAAGGAATTACAATAATCCAGCCTAGAAGTAACAAATGCGTGAACTAGTTTTTCTGCATCTTTTAGGGACAGGATGTGCCTGATTTTTGTGATATTACGTAAGTGAAAAAAGGCAGTCCTTGAGATTTGATTTATGTGGGAGTTATATCATATATCATTATATATATCATTAGATAATGTGTTTCTAAGGTGTTTAGGGCCAAGCACAATAACTTCAGTTTGGAGTTTGTTTAACTGATTGGTTTCATCAGACTTCATTGATAAATGTAATTGGGTATCATCTGCATAACAATCAAAATTTATGGAGTGTTTCCTAATAATATTACCTAAAGGAAGCATATATAAGGTGAATAGAATTGGTCCAAGTACAGAACCTTGTGGAACTCCGTGTCTAACTTTTGCCTTCATGGAGGATTCATCATTAACATGTACAAACTGAAATCGGTCTGATAAATAGGATTTAAACCAGCTTAATGCAGTTCCTTTAATGCCAATTAAATGTTCCAGTCTCTGTAATAGGATGTGATGATCAGTTGTGTTACTAAGATCTGACAAGACAAGTATGGAGACAAATCCTTTGTCCGATGCAGTTAGGAGGTCATTAGTGACTTTCACCAGTGCTGTCTCTGTGCTATGATGCCTCTAAATCCTGACTGAAAATCCTCAAATAAACTATTGTTATGTAGAAAGTCACATAACTGATTAGAGACTGCTTTCTCAAGGATCTTAGAGAGAAATGGAAGGTTAGATATGGGTCTATAATTGACTAAAACACCTGAATCAAGAGTAGGCTTCTTAAGAAGACGTTTAATTACAGCTACTTTAAAGTAAGTAAGTTTAATATATGTCAGGATTTACAGCTGTTTCTAAGGTTCCTGTGTTTGGGGAGAGAACGGTGCCTGTTGAGGGCAGGAGGTGGTTAATTTTGTCTCTAATAGTTAGAATTTTATCATTAAAGAAGCTCATAAAGTCGTTACTACTGAGAGCTATAGGAATACATGGATCAGTAGAGTTATGACTCTTTGTCAGCCAAAGTGCTGAAAAGGAACCTAGGGCAGTTTTTATTCTCTTCTATTAATGCTGAGTAATAGGCGGCTCTGGCATTACAGAGGGCCTTCCTATATGTTTTAACACTATCTTGCCAGACTAAGCGAGATTCTTCTACTTTGGTGGAACGCCAAATCCTTTCATATTTTCATGATGTTTGCTTTAATTTGCAGGTTTGGGAGTTAAACCATGGAGCTAACCTCTTATGTTTTATTATCTTCTTTTTTAAGGAGGTGATGGAGTTGAGTGTTATTCGTAATGAGCCTGCAGCACTATCAACAAGATGATCAGTTTGGGAGGAACTAAAGTTAACATAAGAGTCCTCTGTAGTATTGAGACATGGCAGTGAATTCAGTACTGATGGAATTGCTTCCTTAAATTTATCTACAACACTATCAGAGAGACATCTAGTGAGGACATTTTTGTCTAATGGTGTGTAATCCAGTAATAGGAATTCAAAAGTTATTAAGCAATGATCTGATAAAATAGGATTTTGTGGAAAAATTATTAAATGTTCAATTTCGATGCCATAAGTCAGAACAAGGTGGAGGGTGTGGTTCAGACAGTGAGTGGGATTATTTACACTCTGAGAGAAGCCAGTTGAGTCTAATAATGAGATAAATGCAGTACTGAGACTGTCATTATCAACGTCCACATGAATATTAAATCACCTACTATAATTACTTTATCTGTACTAAGGACTAAATACGACAAAAACTCTGAGAATTCAGATGAGAGTTCAGAGTACGGACCAGGAGGACGGTACACTATAACACATAGAACTGGCTGTAAAGTTTTCCAGGTTGGCTGAGAGACTAAGAACAAGACTTTCTAATGAGTTATAATGAAGTTCAGGTCTAGAGTTGATAATTAGGCTGCGACTCCTCCTCCTCGGCCAGTGTCTGGAGGAATGTGAGTATTAATATGACTGGGAGGACTGGATTCATTTAGACTGACATGTTCTTCATGACACAGCCAGGTTTCAGTAAGACAATCAATCAATATGATGATCTGAGATTAAATCGTTTATTAATACGGCTTCAGATGACAGAGATCTAATGTTCAAGAGTCCACATTTAATTCTCTTATTTTGTTGAACTGTTGCAGGAGTGGTTTTAATTTTTATTAGATTTTTATGAATGACTCTTCTTCTGTTTATTTTAGATTCAATAGATTTAAGTGGTCGGGAGACAGACACAGTCTCTATGTGGTTTTGGGGACAGACACAGTCTCTATGTGGTTTGGGGACAGACACAGTCTCTATGTGGTTTTGGGGACAGACACAGTCTCTGTGGTTTTGGGGACAGACACAGTCTCTATGTGGTTTTGGGGACAGACACAGTCTCTGTGGTTTTGGGGACAGACACAGTCTCTATGTGGTTTTGGGGACAGACGCAGTCTCTATGTGGTTTTGGGGACAGACAGTCTCTATGTGGTTTTGGGGACAGACACAGTCTCTGTGGTTTTGGGGACAGACACGGTCTCTATGTCGTTTTGGGGACAGATGCGGTCTCTATGTGGTTTTGGGGACAGACACAGTCTCTATGTGGTTTGGGGGAAAGACACAGTCTCTATGTGGTTTTGGGGACAGACACAGTCTCTATATGGTTTTGGGGACAGACGTGGTCTCTATGTGGTTTTGGGGACAGACGTGGTCTCTATGTGGTTTTGGGGACAGACACAGTCTCTATGTGGTTTTGGGGACAGACACAGTCTCTATGTGGTTTGGGGGACAGACACAGTCTCTATGTGGTTTTGGGGACAGACACAGTCTCTATGTGGTTTGGGGGACAGACACAGTCTCTATGTGGTTTGGGGGACAGAAACAGTCTCTATGTGGTTTTGGGGACAGACGTGGTCTCTATGTGGTTTTGGGGACAGACGTGGTCTCTATGTGGTTTTGGGGGACAGACACAGTCTCTATGTGGTTTGGGGGACAGATGCGGTCTCTATGTGGTTTTGGGGACAGACGTGGTCTGTATGTGGTTTGGGGGACAGAAACAGTCTCTATGTGGTTTTGGGGACAGACACAGTCTCTATGTGGTTTTGGGGGACAGACACAGTCTCTATGTGGTTTGGGGGACAGATGCGGTCTCTATGTGGTTTTGGGGACAGACGTGGTCTCTATGTGGTTTGGGGGACAGAAACAGTCTCTATGTGGTTTTGGGGACAGACGTGGTCTCTATGTGGTTTTGGGGACAGACGTGGTCTCTATGTGGTTTTGGGGACAGACACAGTCTCTATGTGGTTTTGGGGACAGACGTGGTCTCTATGTGGTTTTGGGGACAGACGTGGTCTCTATATGGTTTTGGGGACAGACACAGTCTCTATGTGGTTTCGGGGACAGACACGGTCTCTATGTGGTTTTGGGGACAGACACGGTCTCTATGTGGTTTTGGGGACAGACACGGTCTCTATGTGGTTTTGGGGACAGACACAGTCTCTATGTGGTTTTGGGGACAGACACAGTCTCTATGTGGTTTGGGGGACAGATGCGGTCTCTATGTGGTTTTGGGGACAGACGTGGTCTCTATGTGGTTTGGGGGACAGAAACAGTCTCTATGTGGTTTTGGGGACAGACGTGGTCTCTATGTGGTTTTGGGGACAGACACAGTCTCTATGTGGTTTTGGGGACAGACGTGGTCTCTATGTGGTTTTGGGGACAGACAGTCTCTATGTGGTTTTGAGGACAGACACAGTCTCTATGTGGTTTCGGGGACAGACACGGTCTCTATGTGGTTTTGGGGACAGACACGGTCTCTATATGGTTTTGGGGACAGACATGGTCTCTATGTGGTTTTGGGGACAGACACGGTCTCTATGTGGTTTTGGGGACAGACACAGTCTCTATGTGGTTTGGGGGACAGACACAGTCTCTATGTGGTTTTGGGGACAGACACGGTCTCTATGTGGTTTGGGGGACAGACACAGTCTCTATGTGGTTTTGGGGACAGACACAGTCTCTATGTGGTTTGGGGGACAGACACAGTCTCTATGTGGTTTTGGGGACAGACACAGTCTCTATATGGTTTTGGGGACAGACGTGGTCTCTATGTGGTTTTGGGGACAGACACGGTCTCTATGTGGTTTTGGGGACAGATGTGGTCTCTATGTGGTTTTGGGGACAGACACGGTCTCTATGTGGTTTTGGGGACAGACACAGTCTCTATGTGGTTTGGGGGACAGATGCGGTCTCTATGTGGTTTTGGGGACAGACGTGGTCTCTATGTGGTTTGGGGGACAGAAACAGTCTCTATGTGGTTTTGGGGACAGACGTGGTCTCTATGTGGTTTTGGGGACAGACACAGTCTCTATGTGGTTTTGGGGACAAATGTGGTCTCTATGTGGTTTTGGGGACAGACACAGTCTCTATGTGGTTTTGGGGACAGACATTCTCTATGTGGTTTCGGGGACAGACACGGTCTCTATGTGGTTTTGGGGACAGACACGGTCTCTATGTGGTTTTGGGGACAGACACGGTCTCTATGTGGTTTTGGGGACAGACACAGTCTCTATGTGGTTTTGGGGACAGACGTGGTCTCTATGTGGTTTTGGGGACAGACACGGTCTCTATGTGGTTTTGGGGACAGATGTGGTCTCTATGTGGTTTTGGGGACAGACACGGTCTCTATGTGGTTTTGGGGACAGACACAGTCTCTATGTGGTTTGGGGGACAGATGCGGTCTCTATGTGGTTTTGGGGACAGACGTGGTCTCTATGTGGTTTGGGGGACAGAAACAGTCTCTATGTGGTTTTGGGGACAGACGTGGTCTCTATGTGGTTTTGGGGACAGACACAGTCTCTATGTGGTTTTGGGGACAGACACAGTCTCTATGTGGTTTTGGGGACAGACACAGTCTCTATGTGGTTTTGGGGACAGAAACAGTCTCTATGTGGTTTGGGGGACAGATGCGGTCTCTATGTGGTTTTGGGGACAGAAACAGTCTCTATGTGGTTTTGGGGACAGACGTGGTCTCTATGTGGTTTTGGGGACAGACACAGTCTCTATGTGGTTTTGGGGACAGACGTGGTCTCTATGTGGTTTTGGGGACAGACAGTCTCTATGTGGTTTTGAGGACAGACACAGTCTCTGTGGTTTCGGGGACAGACACGGTCTCTATGTGGTTTTGGGGACAGACACGGTCTCTATATGGTTTTGGGGACAGACATGGTCTCTATGTGGTTTTGGGGACAGACACGGTCTCTATGTGGTTTTGGGGACAGACACAGTCTCTATGTGGTTTGGGGGACAGACACAGTCTCTATGTGGTTTTGGGGACAGACACAGTCTCTATGTGGTTTGGGGGACAGACACAGTCTCTATGTGGTTTTGGGGACAGACACAGTCTCTATGTGGTTTGGGGGACAGACACAGTCTCTATGTGGTTTGGGGGACAGACACAGTCTCTATGTGGTTTTGGGGACAGACACAGTCTCTATGTGGTTTGGGGGACAGACACAGTCTCTATGTGGTTTTGGGGACAGACACAGTCTCTATATGGTTTTGGGGACAGACGTGGTCTCTATGTGGTTTTGGGGACAGACACGGTCTCTATGTGGTTTTGGGGACAGATGTGGTCTCTATGTGGTTTTGGGGACAGACACGGTCTCTATGTGGTTTTGGGGACAGACACAGTCTCTATGTGGTTTGGGGGACAGATGCGGTCTCTATGTGGTTTTGGGGACAGACGTGGTCTCTATGTGGTTTGGGGGACAGAAACAGTCTCTATGTGGTTTTGGGGACAGACGTGGTCTCTATGTGGTTTTGGGGACAGACACAGTCTCTATGTGGTTTTGGGGACAGATGTGGTCTCTATGTGGTTTTGGGGACAGACACAGTCTCTATGTGGTTTTGGGGACAGACATTCTCTATGTGGTTTCGGGGACAGACACGGTCTCTATGTGGTTTTGGGGACAGACACGGTCTCTATGTGGTTTTGGGGACAGACGTGGTCTCTATGTGGTTTTGGGGACAGACACAGTCTCTATGTGGTTTTGGGGACAGACACAGTCTCTATGTGGTTTTGGGGACAGACACAGTCTCTATGTGGTTTTGGGGACAGACACAGTCTCTATGTGGTTTTGGGGACAGACACGGTCTCTATGTGGTTTTGGGGACAGACACAGTCTCTATGTGGTTTTGGGGACAGACACAGTCTCTATGTGGTTTGGGGGACAGATGCGGTCTCTATGTGGTTTTGGGGACAGACGTGGTCTCTATGTGGTTTGGGGGACAGAAACAGTCTCTATGTGGTTTTGGGGACAGACGTGGTCTCTATGTGGTTTTGGGGACAGACACAGTCTCTATGTGGTTTTGGGGACAGACGTGGTCTCTATGTGGTTTTGGGGACAGACAGTCTCTATGTGGTTTTGAGGACAGACACAGTCTCTATGTGGTTTCGGGGACAGACACGGTCTCTATGTGGTTTTGGGGACAGACACGGTCTCTATATGGTTTTGGGGACAGACATGGTCTCTATGTGGTTTTGGGGACAGACACGGTCTCTATGTGGTTTTGGGGACAGACACAGTCTCTATGTGGTTTGGGGGACAGACACAGTCTCTATGTGGTTTTGGGGACAGACACGGTCTCTATGTGGTTTGGGGGACAGACACAGTCTCTATGTGGTTTTGGGGACAGACACAGTCTCTATGTGGTTTGGGGGACAGACACAGTCTCTATGTGGTTTTGGGGACAGACACAGTCTCTATATGGTTTTGGGGACAGACGTGGTCTCTATGTGGTTTTGGGGACAGACACGGTCTCTATGTGGTTTTGGGGACAGATGTGGTCTCTATGTGGTTTTGGGGACAGACACGGTCTCTATGTGGTTTTGGGGACAGACACAGTCTCTATGTGGTTTGGGGGACAGATGCGGTCTCTATGTGGTTTTGGGGACAGACGTGGTCTCTATGTGGTTTGGGGGACAGAAACAGTCTCTATGTGGTTTTGGGGACAGACGTGGTCTCTATGTGGTTTTGGGGACAGACACAGTCTCTATGTGGTTTTGGGGACAAATGTGGTCTCTATGTGGTTTTGGGGACAGACACAGTCTCTATGTGGTTTTGGGGACAGACATTCTCTATGTGGTTTCGGGGACAGACACGGTCTCTATGTGGTTTTGGGGACAGACACGGTCTCTATGTGGTTTTGGGGACAGACACGGTCTCTATGTGGTTTTGGGGACAGACACAGTCTCTATATGGTTTTGGGGACAGACGTGGTCTCTATGTGGTTTTGGGGACAGACACGGTCTCTATGTGGTTTTGGGGACAGATGTGGTCTCTATGTGGTTTTGGGGACAGACACGGTCTCTATGTGGTTTTGGGGACAGACACAGTCTCTATGTGGTTTGGGGGACAGATGCGGTCTCTATGTGGTTTTGGGGACAGACGTGGTCTCTATGTGGTTTGGGGGACAGAAACAGTCTCTATGTGGTTTTGGGGACAGACGTGGTCTCTATGTGGTTTTGGGGACAGACACAGTCTCTATGTGGTTTTGGGGACAGACACAGTCTCTATGTGGTTTTGGGGACAGAAACAGTCTCTATGTGGTTTGGGGGACAGATGCGGTCTCTATGTGGTTTTGGGGACAGAAACAGTCTCTATGTGGTTTTGGGGACAGACGTGGTCTCTATGTGGTTTTGGGGACAGACACAGTCTCTATGTGGTTTTGGGGACAGACGTGGTCTCTATGTGGTTTTGGGGACAGACAGTCTCTATGTGGTTTTGAGGACAGACACAGTCTCTGTGGTTTCGGGGACAGACACGGTCTCTATGTGGTTTTGGGGACAGACACGGTCTCTATGTGGTTTTGGGGACAGACATGGTCTCTATGTGGTTTTGGGGACAGACACGGTCTCTATGTGGTTTTGGGGACAGACACAGTCTCTATGTGGTTTGGGGGACAGACACAGTCTCTATGTGGTTTTGGGGACAGACACAGTCTCTATGTGGTTTGGGGGACAGACACAGTCTCTATGTGGTTTTGGGGACAGACACAGTCTCTATGTGGTTTGGGGGACAGACACAGTCTCTATGTGGTTTGGGGGACAGACACAGTCTCTATGTGGTTTTGGGGACAGACACAGTCTCTATGTGGTTTGGGGGACAGACACAGTCTCTATGTGGTTTTGGGGACAGACACAGTCTCTATATGGTTTTGGGGACAGACGTGGTCTCTATGTGGTTTTGGGGACAGACACGGTCTCTATGTGGTTTTGGGGACAGATGTGGTCTCTATGTGGTTTTGGGGACAGACACGGTCTCTATGTGGTTTTGGGGACAGACACAGTCTCTATGTGGTTTGGGGGACAGATGCGGTCTCTATGTGGTTTTGGGGACAGACGTGGTCTCTATGTGGTTTGGGGGACAGAAACAGTCTCTATGTGGTTTTGGGGACAGACGTGGTCTCTATGTGGTTTTGGGGACAGACACAGTCTCTATGTGGTTTTGGGGACAGATGTGGTCTCTATGTGGTTTTGGGGACAGACACAGTCTCTATGTGGTTTTGGGGACAGACATTCTCTATGTGGTTTCGGGGACAGACACGGTCTCTATGTGGTTTTGGGGACAGACACGGTCTCTATGTGGTTTTGGGGACAGACGTGGTCTCTATGTGGTTTTGGGGACAGACACAGTCTCTATGTGGTTTTGGGGACAGACGTGGTCTCTATGTGGTTTTGGGGGACAGACACAGTCTCTATGTGGTTTGGGGGACAGATGCGGTCTCTATGTGGTTTTGGGGACAGACGTGGTCTCTATGTGGTTTGGGGGACAGAAACAGTCTCTATGTGGTTTTGGGGACAGACACAGTCTCTATGTGGTTTTGGGGGACAGACACAGTCTCTATGTGGTTTGGGGGACAGATGCGGTCTCTATGTGGTTTTGGGGACAGACACAGTCTCTATGTGGTTTTGGGGACAGACGTGGTCTCTATGTGGTTTTGGGGACAGACACAGTCTCTATGTGGTTTTGGGGACAGACGTGGTCTCTATGTGGTTTTGGGGACAGACGTGGTCTCTATGTGGTTTTGGGGACAGACACAGTCTCTATGTGGTTTCGGGGACAGACACGGTCTCTATGTGGTTTTGGGGACAGACACGGTCTCTATGTGGTTTTGGGGACAGACATGGTCTCTATGTGGTTTTGGGGACAGACACAGTCTCTATGTGGTTTTGGGGACAGACACAGTCTCTATGTGGTTTTGGGGGACAGACACAGTCTCTATGTGGTTTGGGGGACAGATGCGGTCTCTATGTGGTTTTGGGGACAGACGTGGTCTCTATGTGGTTTGGGGGACAGAAACAGTCTCTATGTGGTTTTGGGGACAGACGTGGTCTCTATGTGGTTTTGGGGACAGACGTGGTCTCTATGTGGTTTTGGGGACAGACACGGTCTCTGTGGTTTTGGGGACAGACGTGGTCTCTATGTGGTTTTGGGGACAGACACAGTCTCTATGTGGTTTTGGGGACAGACGCAGTCTCTATGTGGTTTTGGGGACAGACGCAGTCTCTATGTGGTTTTGGGGACAGATGCGGTCTCTATGTGGTTTTGGGTGGGTAACTGCTCTAATGGAGGTGCAGAGAAGCGTGTAGGACTGCAGCTCTGCTTCCTGGTCTCAGCTCTGGGTTGTCATGGTTTTGGTCTACTAATAAACTCAGCCATATTTCTAGATATGAGAGCAGCTCCATCCAGAGTGGGATGTATGCCGTCTCTCCTAACCAGACCAGGTCTTCCCCAGAAAGTCTGCCAGTTATCTATGAAGCCCACATCGTTTGCTGGACGCCACCTCGACAGCCAGCGGTTGAATGATGACATGCGGCTGTACATGACATCACTGGTCAGATCAGGCAGCGGTCCAGAGGAAACTACAGAGTCCAACATTGTTTCAAAGCACGTTTAGCAGATCACCAAGAGTGACTACAGAGGAGGCGTTCAGGTACATTGTTGAGTGTAGGCCAACTGTGTTTTGGAAGCACTCAGAGCCCAATACACAATGACTGTAGTTACACGTGGTAATTGTGAAGCACCACTACAGACAAATCTTCAAACATACCCACTCAAATCTGAACTGAATGCACAGAAAATATGAATGATATAAGAGCCCAGTATGATCGATTCACTCTATTTTAGGATGCACATTATTTTATTTTTAAATGCAGCCCTTATTTTACTTGAAATGATAAAAGAACATGTATTTATTAATGGAATACTTATTATTTAAAACTTTTGTATATAATATAATGTTAGTTTCTTTCATGTTGGTGTATATACTCATTCACACCTCACATCAACTGTATTCATTTTTTTATGCATTGAAGTAGGAAGCCAAACAATCACGGGCACTGCACTAGTCCTGAACTAAACTAAACTAAACTGAACTGAACTAAACTAAACTAAACTAAACTAAACTAAACTAAACTAAACTAAACTAAACTAAACTAAACTAAACTAAACTAGACTGAACTGAACTAAACTAAACTAAACTAAACTAAACTAAACTAAACTAAACTAAACTAAACTAAAGTTAAACTAAACTAGACTGAACTGAACTGAACTAAACTAAACTAAACTAAACTAAACTAAACTAAACTGAACTGAACTAAACTAAACTAAACTAAACTAAACTAAAGTTAAACTAAACTAAACTAAACTAAACTAAACTAAACTGAACTAAACTAAAGTTAAACTAAACTAAACTAAACTAAACTAAACTAAACTAAACTAAAGTTAAACTAAACTAGACTGAACTGAACTGAACTGAACTAAACTAAACTAAACTAAACTAAACTAAACTAAAGTTAAACTAAACTAAACTAAACTAAACTAAACTAAACTGAACTGAACTAAACTAAAGTTAAACTAAACTAAACTAAACTAAACTAAACTAGACTAGACTAGACTAGACTAGACTAGACTAGACTAGACTAGACTAGACTGAACTGAACTGAACTGAACTAAAGTTAAACTAAACTGAACTAAACTAAAGTTAAACTAAACTAAACTAAACTAAAGTTAAACTTAGGTTTTCCTGTAGTCTGTGTTGTGGATCAGAGTGTGGATGTGTTTATTTTGTACCTTTGTTCTTCAGATTTAAAGAGTTCTTCTCGTCTGATCTCTGTTTACTGTTTCTCTCCTGGTAAAACTGGAAAAATTCCTAAAAACAGACATGAAATATCAAATATTTCAACCAACGAAATCTGATTGAATGATAACCAGAGTAAAATAAACAGGTGTTTTACATGTGTGTGTCAGGTGTTTTACATGTGTGTGTCAGGTGTTTTACATGTGTGTCAGGTGTTTTATACGTGTGTGTCAGGTGTTTTACACGTGTGTGTCAGGTGTTTTACACGTGTGTGTCAGGTGTTTTATACGTGTGTGTCAGGTGTTTTACATGTGTGTGTCAGGTGTTTTACATGTGTGTCAGGTGTTTTATACGTGTGTGTCAGGTGTTTTACACGTGTGTGTCAGGTGTTTTACATGTGTGTCAGGTGTTTTACATGTGTGTGTCAGGTGTTTTACATGTGTGTCAGGTGTTTTACACGTGTGTGTCAGGTGTTTTACACGTGTGTGTCAGGTGTTTTACACGTGTGTGTCAGGTGTTTTATACGTGTGTGTCAGGTGTTTTACATGTGTGTGTCAGGTGTTTTACATGTGTGTCAGGTGTTTTATACGTGTGTGTCAGGTGTTTTACACGTGTGTGTCAGGTGTTTTATACGTGTGTGTCAGGTGTTTTACATGTGTGTGTCAGGTGTTTTACATGTGTGTCAGGTGTTTTACATGTGTGTGTCAGGTGTTTTACACGTGTGTGTCAGGTGTTTTACATGTGTGTGTCAGGTGTTTTACATGTGTGTCAGGTGTGTGTCAGGTGTTTTACATGTGTGTGTCAGGTGTGTGTCAGGTGTTTTACATGTGTGTGCCAGGTCTTTTACATGTGTGTGTCAGGTGTGTGTCAGGTGTTTTACATGTGTGTGCCAGGTCTTTTACATGTGTGTGTCAGGTGTGTGTAAGGTGTTTTACATGTGTGTGCCAGGTCTTTTACATGTGTGTGTCAGGTGTGCTATAGGTGTTTTACATGTGTGTGTCAGGTGTTTTACACGTGTGTGTCAGGTGTTTTACACGTGTGTGTCAGGTGTTTTACATGTGTGTGTCAGGTGTGTTATAGGTGTTTGTTACAAGAGTGTGTCAGTTGTGTGTCACGTGTGTTAAAGATGTGTTAAAGGTGTGTTACAGATGTTTTACATATGTATGCCAGGTGTGTATCAAGTGTGTATTACAGGTGTGTGTGTCAGGTGTGTGTTACAGGTGTGTGTCAGTTGTGTGTCATGTCTGTTATAGACGTGTTACAGTAAAGTGTATGTGTATGTTACAAGTGTGTGTGTCAGGTGTAGAGCTGTGAGTGTTACCAGTTTAGGAAGCATGATGTAGGAGAGGATGGACAGAAAAATAACAGCACAGGCTGTGATGAAATAACCAAATGCAGCATCCTGCAGCTCTGAACCACCTGGAGGTGAAAAGGACAAAAAGATGGAATGAGGACGAAATAATAATTTTCATGTTCAGTTTTTGACTCTAACAGTAGAAAACATGTTTACATCATCAGTTTGACACCCAGCAGTAATAAGGTCAGAGGTTTTGAAGTGACAGTAGAGCACAGATGGACAGATTATTAAATCTCTAATGAAAGACAGATTAGTATTTATTATTGTTAATGATCGGACTTGCGATGGCGCAGATCATGGCGAAGGCTGCAAACGTTCCACCGAGTCCCTGACCACTCATGATGGGAGTCGTGTATGAAGCCGGCAGCAAGCCAGCCATCCCAAAGAGACTGCCCTGCAGCACAGCCCCGAACGCTGCAACAAACAAACAAACAAACTGGCCAAGGCTGTCTGAAATCACCGTCTGTACATAGTGAACTATATTCACGCTCTGTCATTTTATCTGCGTGTGTAAATGTGTCAACTGTAGAGCTTCACAACCACCGACAGAACAAAACAACTACAGTCCACTACTGTCTGCTAACAATCCCACCATGTAATGCTCCATGTTTTATAGATGTGAAAATGACGATGATTAGTGAGACTGAAATCTGGATTTGCAACTCACAGTTGATGATGACGATCTTCACCATGGTGATGGAAAAGAAGGGCAGCGGCTGCAGGGGAACTTTGACGAGAATGGCGGTGACCATGAAGACGACCATGATGACCAGCAGACCACCCATCACACGCAGCCTCTGAGGAATCCTGTTAGGAAAAAGACGCTCTTTCAAAGGTGTGTGAAACCCCTGATATACAGCTCAGCCTCTGACACCTGTTTCAGATGTTATCAACCCATTAAATCAGTTGTTATCACTACCATTATAATGCTTCAGACAAGGCAGACTCTATATGCCAGTAGGTGCATATCAACCCATTGTAATAGGACCATGGCACATACCAGTAAGTGAATAGGACCATAATATGCTGCTATGTCATGTTATGCTACAAAATAATCATGTTTTATGGGTTGACAACACTGTAGTTAAAGTCTGGTAAGGTTTAGGCACAAAAACCAAACAGCACTTAAAAATGTAGTAAAAATTAAAATTGAAATGGGAAGCGAAGTGGTCTCAAACAGTCTCCAACAGTTGTCTCTAACTCTAACCCTAACCCTAACCCATATTGCCATATAACTAACTAACCTGCTAGCTTGGTTAGCATGGTGCATTTACAGTCTATGGTTAACTGTGATAATGCTAATGCTAATTTTTGGTAGCAAAAAACAGGCCTAAAACCAATAAAACAAAATATACCCAAAAAAACTGAACATTTGACTTTCAACCAAACACTAAACAAAACGCAACAAATGCTGTTTTAGGCAACCAAATTGTTACAATTAAGTTTTATGAACTGAAAACACACTGAAATAGCGAGAGCAACACCTATACTGTGAATCTGGGGTTATACCATGGTTATGTTAAGTCCCAGTGGTAGCAACTTGTCAATCAGAAGGTAGCCACCCCCTAAAGCATACGCTGCTTCATCATCTATTTTATTCTAAATGGGACCATAATATACAAAATGAACATCATGCTGTGTTGAAAAAAACTAGCAATTGAGACCATAAACTCATTAGGAAAGTGTTTACTGAGGTAATAAATCAAGTAAGAAGTAGGGTCATTTTCTCATGGACTTCCATACAGTCTGATTTATTTTTGCAACCAATTGAGTTGCCCTCTGCTGTCATTAGAGAGAATGCAGGTTTAAGGCACTTCCACACTGGCTTCACTTTTCAGACCTGAAGCCATGTATGTATTATAAGAGCTGGTTACCAGACCAAAAATGGCACCCATTCAATCCAATGAGAATTGTTTGGCTGGCATATATGTCAAATTTTTTTTCTAGCTTCTAGGTTTGCTTCGGTGTTGTGCGGCCCACTGAATATGCGCAATAGTGTTTCTCCAGCTGGCCCCGTCTGTAGGTTCCTGCTCAACCTATAGACTTTACATTATGTTGATGTCATGGTTTTTTTACTCACTTTTCTCAGCTTCAGGAAAGTTTTACAAATATAAAACCTCCATGAATCAAAAAGTCATAACAGAAAGTAATAATTGACCTTGTTTATAGTTCGACATGTCAACAGTTTTACAGTTGTCTTTTTCTCAATGGTGGTCTAAGGGGAAAATGCTTTTTGGGTCGCAGGGGGATTTTTCACTGCAATACCGCGAGTGACCACTGGGAAAAAACTGGCTGTGATGCTGAGTGGTGGCGCCCTATCCAGCTCTTATAATACATCCATGAGCTACCCACTTGTATACAGCTCAGCCTCTGATATACAACTGATATATGAACACTACTCTTTGTTGGTTCCAGCAGTGTTGGAGGACTTACAGTGAGTGCAGGAAGGAGTTGAGGCAGGTGAAGATGAGCAGCGGCAGCATGGCGCACAGCGTCATCACGTTGTTGAATTTGGCCTCCAGGAGGCTGCGCTGCTCACCTGCTGCCTCTGTCTCATTGGCTGAAGTACTGACCAATGAGGAGTCCTTCAGACGGCTGGTGAAGTACTAGAGAGAAAGACAGTGAGAAAATGAACAATGCTTGTTGAAGAGTAACCATGCCAACATATTTATTCAAGAGAAGAGTGGGTGGGACAACAACTGAAGGGAATGTGGCCTCGTGGCTACATAGTGTGTGATGTAGGGGTCAGGACACCAACTGACCACCACTCAGTGTAACAAGAATAGATGTAGAGCTGGTAGTCAGAGCTAACCAGCCATGAGCAGCTGACTTTTCTGTGTCCACGAAAAGGAATAAATCTTTGGGTCATTTGTATAACCATGGACTGATTTCAAAGACCTTCTGCTCTGTTTCTGTATCACCTCAAATGTTTCTGATGCTTTAATAAGAACTTTAGGAGGTTTCCTTACTGGCAAGACCTTATTTATGCAGAAAGTCACTGTGGTTCAGGGGCTGCAGTAATTCTAATTTGGGCATGTCATTTTTTGTTTTTGCTCCAAAACAAGAGTGGAGTGGAAGAGGTTAAATTCTCTCTGTGTCAAAATAAATGCTCTGAGCAGAATACTGTATGTAGATGGAGGACAGATAGGAAATTATGTCACACCATGGTTGCAGTCATGAAGAAGTTCCAGGGTAGCAGCGTTCCTAAACCAAGCATGAAGAGGATCAGCCAGACGCCCCAATACCTGCAGGAAGTTATTTCAAAATAAAAGCAGATTACAGCGTGATACTGATAATAATAATAAGTGTCAGTGTGAGCAGTTACATAAGAGTTAAACATGATTATAATAATTGTAAAAGTAATGAAAGGATTGGCTTTTCATTTTAATAACTCTGTGTGCCTTTGAACAGACATGTTCTTTTGTTATTGTTGAGGCCCCAATGGCCTTCTCCATCCTGTTTCATGCCTAAGAACGCGATATTCTAGGTCTTAGTATAAGCAACACATGTTAAGGGGACACCATATCTGGCTTGGGGCTCTTGGTTTCTTGAGTCTTTGGGAAATGTGACTCTTGTATAACATACATGTGCATGTCCATCCAATCACAGATAATTTCTCTGTTCCTTCTGCAACTATAATAGATTAGATTTGTTTGGTGAGACAAACTGATGAAAATGGGTCAATACTGAACTTCACAGTGTATTGATCTTTGTAATTCAATTAGAAAATATCAATTGATCAAAGAATTCAGCAGAATGGCAGCAGTGGATTGGATCACAGATTGTGTTTTTAATATTCAGACTTTAACTGGAAACTAAAACCACCAGAAAACATCTGTAACACCCAGCAGTATTGATTAGTGTATCTAAAGGATTCATCAATAACTGATCAGTACTGATTGTTTTTCATTAGAACACACATTTTTTTTGACTCACTTGTCTCTCGGTGAGCTGACGGCCATTTTCCTGTGAAGAACTGATCAACTGATCAACCGAAGAACTGATGGATTGAAGAATTGATCACCTAATGGCCTGCAGACATGTAAAGCAGCTCAGTGAATGTCACAGACAGATAAAGACAGACAAGCTGATCTTCTTTCTGAGCTGCTGAAACAAACCTGACTGATCCATAAATGAATCAACCAATACATCCATTAATAAGGCAAGGCAAGTTTATTTGTATAGCACATTTCAACAACAAGGCAATTCAAGCTGCTTTAAATAGAGCATAAAAGGCATCAAGACAGAATATAAAAGCAGCACAAGTAAAAAAAGACATTTAAATATAATTAAAAAGTGTTGAATTTGGAAATAAAAAAGGCTAAAAAGGAATAAGACAAAAAACAGAAGAAATAAAAGTTACAGTGCAGTCTAAAATATTAACCCTCAAATATGGTTTAATAAAAGGCAGCAGCAAACAGAGAAGTCTTCAGCTGTGTTTTAGGAGCTGAGAGTTGCAGCAGAGCTAAAATAAATCACACAGTTGTATGAATCAATAATCAAATGTTCATCTCTGATCAGTCAGAGGTTTGCAAAGGTTCGGCATTTTTACTTTCACTTTAAATTTTCAAACATTAAAGCTGGAGACGTGATCAATAAACATCAGAGTCACTGCATTAAAAACTGTTCAATATACAATATTATAGAACAGGTAGTTAAAATCTCGCAATCTTATTGGTTGATAGCCATGGTATAATGAGCATATACTACAATATTTAATGTCCTTTTACATTTCTATTCTTAATTAAAGCTGCAAGCAGTGATGATCGGGCCCTCGGACCCTTGTGCATGTCGGGGCACGCTGCAGTCAAAGTGAGTTATTGCATAGCAACATGATACAGCAGTACATTTACCAGAGGGCACCTGACATGGACATACATTTTCATGAATATTGAACATTATTGTATTGTACACAACTATCACTTCCTGTGTCCACTATGTGGCGTTAGAGAACACCCACTAATTACATGTCATGTTGCTGTATATCTTATGTAGATCACACCATGTAAATTTCATGTAAATCGGATGATGTTTGTCATATTAGACTGACTTCCTGTTGTCAGTAGGTGGCGCTATGACTATGATTTAATATTGACATGTAGATATGTTCAGGCCTGGACTCTTACCAAACATGAGAAATCTGAGACAGATTGGACGGAGTCCAGTGGAGTTACAACAACTTCTGTTTCATGGCAAAACATGCAAATTGACTGGCACGCCCTGCCAAGGGCGTTCCATGAAAACTCAAGGTTTTGAAAACTTTTCATTGCACAGGTCTTTAGATGACACCAACAAAATTTGAAGTCAATCTGGTTAATTCTCTAGGAAGAGATTGTTAAAGTAAAATGCCTGCAAATGGCAAAAACTGTCGAAAAATTGACTGACTTCCTGTTGGGCTTAGGGTATGGCTCCAAGAGCATTTTTTAAAAGTCTGGACGTGATACATGTGCCTACCAAATTTTGTTCATCTACATTGAATTCAAAGGGAGGGTTTTGACTTTGAAATTTTGTAGAGGGCACAACTGATGGTTTGATGTAGTAGTTTGAACAAAGGTGCAAAATTTCATGAGTTTTCAATCACCTTTAGCCCCTCAAAAATGTGATAAAATGTTGCTCACAATCTGTAAACAAACAGAGACGACACAGAGCTCCATAAGCCGCTGTCTCCGCAGCACCATAGTTTACTGTTTGTGGTTAAATGTATTGAATTTCACTTCCTGTCTGTCACTCTGAAAAAAAAGGAACTGAAATTGTCAAGTCCACAAATTAACATTTCATAATAAAATACTTCAGACTCAAGACACATTTCAAAATAAAAGGATTTTGAAAGATGCTTCCTTCCAGGACACCAAAAGCTGCAGTACAGTACATACATATAATGTCTTTACCATGGCAACAACCCCCACAAGACAAGCCCCGCCCCCTGTTAGGCATTCAGGGACACTCTGAAATCTGAGAGGCAGAACAGGAACCTGCTGCTTCTGTTTGTGTGCAGACTTCGGAGTGTCCATGAACGCAGCATCCGCAGAAACACGTGTTATGTGACTGCATATGGAGAAGTGACTCTGAAACTGTCACATGTCTGTTTCTTCTGTATTCACAGTATTCAATCAGTTCAAACTGTTTGTCCCGCAGAACACCAACATGTCACATATCAACACATATCATCATATATATCAGAGCAAAGAAATCAAACTTACCTTCCCTAGCTCTGAATGTTGTCCAGATGTTTTCTGACTGTTGTCCAGATGTTCTCTGAAATTTGTCCAGATGTTCTCTGAATGTTGTCCAGATGTTCTCTGAATGTTGTCCAGATGTTCTCTGAAATTTGTCCAGATGTTCTCTGAATGTTGTCCAGATGTTCTCTGAATGTTGTCCAGATGTTCTCTGAAATTTGTCCAAATTGTTCCTGCTGGTTAAACTTCAACAACAATCAGATTCAGTCTTGTTTGTGAAAACTCAGTTTTACGGTTGAATGTTCTTCAGTTCTTCTGTTAAACGTTTTTCTGTTGAACATTCTTCATTTGTTCTTTTAAAAATTCTTCAGTTGGGTTAGTTGTGAGTCTTTCTGTCTTCTTAAAATCCTTTTCCTCTTGCATTGAGATTCCTCTTCGTGTGTCTCCCTGCTGCTGCAGTTTCAGCAGAATCTGTTCTTCCCTTTCAGCCTGCAGTGACCTTTGACCTTTGACCTCTGATAACAGTGAATGAAGTGCACTTTGTTCCTGTGTAAATGACAATGATGTGATAACAGCAGAGCAGAGTCTAGATAACCGACAGAAAACAAAGGATTGTATTGATGATATGAAATGATAGAGGCACAGGTCAAATTAATACAAAAACTCATCTAATGATAAAATAACCTCATAAACATTCTCCCCTCCACGTTATGACCAGATTCAACCCTACTTGGCTTTTTCACAGTTCCACATGGATTACCTATGAGCTACTGGTCCCATGATAATTAGGGGTAGAATAGATTATAGAATGAAGGTGAGGTTGGACTCAGGTATGGCGGTGGGGGGTTAAGGTTAGGTACTGTAGAGTAGGATGGTCGTGGTCATTGATGAGGGTCAGGTTAGAAAGGGACAGTACATGGATTTATGAACCATGGAGCCCCCCTGGAGGAAGCCCCTCAGGTCCCAGATATCCAGGTCACCACACAAAGGAATGCCCCCCACTGGGTAAGTAAAAATAGGTAAAAGTAAATAAAAGAATATTTGAAATAAATAAAGAATATAAAAATAAAAATAAATATAGAATCATTTTATAAGATATTATTAAATGTATTAAGATATTTCTGGACACTCCCCATATAAAGGAAAAAAAAACCTGAATATATATATATATGGTTAATAAAACCTTAAACTCCTGAAAAGTTGTAGTAAAAGTGCTACAAGATAAGTGCCTTAAAACATGCAAAGCAATACAATTTGGTAACACTCACTATAATAAACTAATACTATAATCTATTTATAAAACTGTATAATTAAAGTTATAACTTCTAAGCACTCATAAATGTTCATAATGATTTACAACAATAGGGTTAGGAAAGTTAGATAATAAGATAACCACAACCACAAAGGAAACATACACTGTGTGTGGAGGATTGTTATCTGCCTCTTGAAGATACCACAGTCTATGTCCATAAAATAACAAGTAAATATAGATAATAATAATAATGAATATTCATAATAAATAATCATAAATCTGATTCTCCCCCTCGGAGAGTCAGGGCATTCTTTTGGGTCCCTGGTTCAATCTGGTCAGCGACATGTTGGTTAAGACCCCATTTGTGCCACTGTCACAAGAGAATCACAGAAATTATTTTATACACACACAGTAAATATATATTTATTATATGAGAAAAAGAGGGAATGTGCTGGGACATGGACCCAAAGGGGCTTGCTGGTCTTGATTAAGACGGGTTCCTGGCTTGACTTGTCCCTGGGAGGTCTCCATTCCAGCAAGAAAGTGCTTGATGTGTGGAAGCCTAGGCTCCTTAAGTGCATCAACCAACAAAGCAATGTAATAATAATGATAATTAGGGGTGCTGGAATACAAATACATTATTCAGCAAAGCATAAATAGTGGGTTTTTTACGAATATTTGTTTCATACAAATATTTTAAAAATTATTTGTTTTCGGGAAGAAAAAAAAAGTCAAATACCAGTGCACGGGTCGGTTACATCGCTTTCTCAGTCTCTCTCCTCTACTCTGCTCTTATGTGTATCAGCAGGTCTCAATGAGGCGAGTCACATCCACCTGCTACATGACGCACATTTCCTAATTTGGACATCACTCTTGAAGTTCACCCTCCTGAGGAATCTATTGGAATGTTTCCTTTTTGTGATGATGGCTTCCTGTAGGTCCTCCTCTAATGTCCATATGTGGGTTAGGATAGGGGAACTGAACCCCACCCCCAACTGAATGGGAATAGGGAGATGCACGGTCCTTCCCCCGGAAGGCTCTTTGGGTTAGGGTTAGGGTTGTTGTTATAGACGTGCTCTCTGAGTACATCGCTTATTAAAAAATATTCAGTTTTAATGCTGTTACGTACTCGTTGGTCACCTGTGATTGGCTTGCTCTGCTGTGACACCAAATCATTTGAAATGGAGGGAGGCGCGAGTGATAAGAGAAGAAAAGTCTCATCAAGCTGACAGGAATACGACTTCCTGTCCAGTGAGTGGAGCATCAAAATAAAAAAGGCTTTTCTCTGATTGTGGAATAAAGAGTAAATGAAGGTGCACATGTCAATCAGTTAGCAGCTATTTATCTGTCTACATGATGTAATTTAACCACATGTGCAAACTAACACCAGGTCATATTTATAACGCAGCATCTTCTTATTAAGAGAACATTTGTCAGAATATAAAATACTCTGAGTTTGTTTGTAGCAGTATAATGAACCCTGAGCTGTTAAATTCTTTTATACAAATGAATAATGATTAAGTACAGGACATTTGTAACAAGCACAAATACAAATTAGATGGCATTAATTAAATTATAAAACAGTGTGAAAACCATGTAAAGTTCACAAATGTCACAGATTTTAACAGCTTTCTGACGTTTAGCTACAAATGATCTGATGAAGATGTTGAATTGTTGAAGGTTCAGCTTTATTTCCATTAAACCAAACCAAATGTAGCTGAGACTCTCCCACACAGAGAAATGTGCACATCAAACACAAGTAATAAATTAGCATGAAATAGAAATAAGTCCAATAAAACACAAATAGAACAATGTAGCATGAGAAAGATGCTACACCTCATTAATAGCAGGAAGGAACACTGTAGTGTTCTGTTTTTAAACAGATCAGCTAGGAACAGAACACACATGAATGCTTAACTCAGTATACTACATTAGACCAGTATGCAAATGTAATGTATGTGTTTATATCAGAGGTGGAAGAAGAACCCAGATCCTTTACTGCAGTAAAGTTTTCAGACAGTGCAAGAAGGAGATAAACATCACTTCCTTTGTCCACTATTTTACCTGCTGTTGGGGCTGCTTCGCTGAGATTTCGTAGGGGGCGCTATTCAGCCAGTGTGCATCACTGATGGTTTGGTGCAGACTGGAGCATTTACGATGAAGTTATAGCAACTTCCTCTGTCATGGCGAAGCATCAAATCTCAACAGTGTGAGGATGAGAAGTTTCTGCAGGGTGAGACATGTCTGTCTCGCTCACACCTGTCTGTCTCGTTCACACCTGTCTGTCTCGCTCACACCTGTCTGTCTCGTTCACACCTGTGGCATCAAAATGATGCAAGTTTTGGGTCCATTCACTTGAATTTCAATTAGTAAACAAAACTCTTGATGAGTTTGTGTGTAAAACAAATTAATTTCCTAATTTTCATCAAGTCTATTTTTAGAAAAGTAAAGACTTTTGACCCACATGACCTGGTGAAAGTGTGATTGACATGTGTACTGTCAGGTGTGTAGAGACAATAAGTAACTGATACTTATATATTTGAATGGAGAGTGTGAGTGAACCGCTAGGTGCTCGGGTCCTAATAAAGGAAAAACTGCAGTACAGAGCTACAAATTTTAGTTTTGATGTTATTTTTCTGCAGCACTTTATCAATAAACTGTCACCCTCACTCCATTTATTCCCTTCCCCTCATAGGTCATCCCCACTACTGAATTATAAATATAAGACCTATAATTATTGTAAAATAAATGATAATAACACCAAACTTCATACAAAGTTTGTATATAATCTACTGTATGTATATAGACCTTTCTGCTGTATCCTACAAAAATGAGCTGCATTCAACTCCCACACCAGTGGCAGCTGATGACTCAAAAAATTGGGGAGGACAGGAGGAATACCAACAAACCGCATCAAACTATATCATTGTCCCCCACCTGATGACATCAGAGGGGTGGGGGGGGGGGCAATTTTATATGCCAATAAAACAATTTGCTTTTAAAAACAAAAACCCCTGAGTGGTGTAAAGGCTGCTTCTTTAAAGACATTTAGCATATACATATGGTTTCTAAACAAAGAAGAGCTCATTTTAGCCATGGACTGGTTCAGATGTGAGATTTTACCAACAAAGTGAAATTCAAATTTATAGTATTGTTCTATTGTGACAACAGATTTATGTTCTCATCAAAAACAGACAACATATCACATGATTTACACGTGTTTCCTGTGTATTTTCTTAGTATACAGAAACATATAAAGTAGCACAAAGCTTATAACGTGATACAGGAACAGATCAGTGCTGAATACTAGAAAGACTGAACACTAAAAACATTCACGGATCTAAAAGTGTAGGTTCACATCAGAAAGTATTAATGCATGTATCAAATACATGACTTACACACTCTTATTTATGTGCACGATATACAGAATATAGTCTACAAAGCTGACATGTTAACACTAGGGGTGCAACGGATCACAAAACTAACGGTTTGCATCGTATCGGATTTGAGTCACGGATCGGATCATTTTTTGGATCAGCAAAAAAAAAAAGGGGAGACAATAAAACTTTGTTTTCTATTTATTCTGTAACACTCTTACAGCACGAAACAGCAATGAACTTTTGCCCATGGTCTTAAATGAAAACATTCAAGACAAACAACATTTAAGATGTCCAATGCTTAAATAAAATAAAATAAAATATATGAAATATTCAATGCTCAGTTATTGCAATATGAGGCATGATACCTTCCTCTTTTAAACATGGTGGTGAATGAAACAGCCTCTGTCCACATCATCAAAACTTGATGATAACTTAGAAACATGAACACACGTCTCGTCCTGCAGCTTGTTGAACGAGCCACCAAATAAACATTCACCGCTAACGTCAGTTAGCAGCTAGATGCTAATTAGCTTCTCAGCTGCAGCACATCAAAAGCGTGTAAACACACCTACAGATGTCACTTCGGACTCGTTAGATGCTGGTTGGATCGTTGCTCTTCAAAATTCCTGTTAGCGACACGCTGTCTGGCCATGACTTGTACTTACAGCAGTTTGTTTACTTTGTCTTAAAAGAGACATTAAATTTTGCAATTAATCCGCAGTTCATATGCCTGCTGAACCGTGGGGGAGCAGCCAGACCTCCTGCACTCATTCACTAATCACACAAAATCAACAGGTGACTGAACAACCACTCAATTAAAAACGGGATCAATTCCACATGAATGAGTGAGTCCAGACAGCTCACTGTAACTTCAACAAGCAAACTACCCACAACACATTATATATATATCTCTGCTGCATTCTTGTTAAGGAGATAAATTCACACAACAGCCACACAGAGAGACATTTAACCATCAGAGATGAAATTAGCGACCAAAGAGACAGAGAGAGAGAAGCTGTATCTGACTCACGTTATCTGATGTCTTCTTCTTTCTATCATGGAGATGAAGTATTCATGTTATAACATCCATTTGTGGCTGTTGGTCATCTTGTTTGTTAGTTAACAGAACTTTGTGGCTGCTGGTTAACCAGTCTGATATCATTAGCAACAATGACAAACAAGCTAACTCTCCTGGTTGTTTCTCCAGTTGCTTCTCTCTCCAGCCTCCCTGGCGGTGTCCTGCTGCTGCTGCGCTGCACAGTCCAGATCATTTCTCCCATTAGCTTAACAACAGTCCTTAACAGTCCTTCCATAGATGTATAAAGAGTCCTTCAGGCTGCTACAACAAGCTAACTGTTGCGTTGGCTATCTGATGGCCTGATGGCGTGGGCCAGGTCGACACACTTCCAGGTTTCCACAGGCAGTCCGTTCAGCTGCAGGACCGAGTCTCCCTGACAGAGACCGGACTGATGGGCTGGACCACCTGCAACAGACAACCAATCACAGCAGGCCGGTCACATAACAGGAAATGGAAATATGTTGGTTAAGATTCACATAAAGAGTTTCAGTTTTACAGAGAAAACACTGGTGATGAGCAACAATGATACGTGATACAATACAATAACGTACGATACAATACAATACGATACAATACGAAACAATAATATACGATACTATACAATAGGATACGATAAGATAACACGTCACCTTCAACTCAACCTCTCTAAGACAGAGTTTGAGCCTTACCATCCCAGCCACTCCCTCCATACAACAAAACATCAGCAACCAGCTGGAATCAACCCAACTCATGCCCACAAAGTCTGCCTGTAACTTGAGTGTCATGATCGATGACCAACTAACCTTTAAGGTTCACGTGGCCTCAGTTGCTCAGTCGTGTTGGTTTGTCCTGTACAACATCAGGAAGATCAGACTCTACCTGTCTGAGCAGGCAGCACAACTCCTGCTACAGACTCTCGTAATATCACGCATTGACTACTGCAACTCCTTACTGGCAGGCCTCCCCGCATGTACGTTCAAACCTCTGCAGATGATCCAGAACGCAGCGGCACATCTGGTCTTCAATCAGCCCAAAACAGCACATCACCCTGCTGTTCATATCCCTCTACTGGCTCCCAGTTGTTGCCCGCATCAAATTCAAAACCCTGACACTCGCTTACAAAACAGCAACTAAAACAGCTCCCGCCTACCTGAACTCCCTCATTCAGGTCAACACTCCCTCCTGCTCACTACGCTCTGCCAATGAAAGGCGCCTGGTACCACAACAGGACCCTAAGTCACTAGCTAGACCCTTCTCCTCTGTTGTTCCCCGGTGGTGGAACAAGTTACCAAACTCTGTTTGATCTGCAGAGTCCCTCTCAATCTTTAAGAGAAGACTAAAGACCCAGAAAACATCTCTGCACCTGACGAACTGAAGGTAGAGAAAAAACAAAAAGACAAAAATAAAATAAATAAATAAATAAATAAAGCTGCTTCTATGTACTCTATGCGTTGCCTCTGTGCGCCGCCTGTTGGCATCTACGTCCTATCAGACTCAAACTTAAGCTTTACGTCACTTACTTGTGTTGTTGTCTCCTGACTGGATCCCTGTTGGTGTTGAATCAGTCTCAGATGTATGTTGCTTTGAATAAAAGCGTCTGCTAAGTGAAATTGTAAATTGTAATTGTAAACTCAGAATCAAACCTCTTCATGTCCTTCTGTTATAACTCTGAGACTCTGTCAGTTTGTTAGAGCAGCTGCTGACCTCAAATCTCTAATACACATAATGTTTAATCTCAGTTTAAATTTAAACAATCAGTATGAAGCTTTGGACATGAAGGATCAATGAATAATGATCTCTATCTCTCATGATGTGATTGGTCCACTGATGGAACATCATTCCTATAATATTGGAGATTATATGTTAATATTTCTGAGCGAGCTGTATGGAAGCCTATGGGGGATATGATCATGTAAACTTGAAAATGAAAATGTAATTCCATAATAGCATTATAATACTGTATGTATGTGTTATTTGAGTAAAAATTAAAATGAAAATGCAATAATACAATTTGCATTATGTTGACATACTGGATGGACATATTAAAATTAAATAAAACTACTAAAATGAAAATGGAAAAGTTGTTTGACATTTAATTTTTCAAAGTCGTACTTGCTGTACTGTGGACAATATTCAAATGTTATTCAAATTTGAAAATTAAAATGCAATATAGACAATGTAACCTGATTTTCCATTTATGCATCAATATTTACCTCACAATTAAAATTAAAATGCATTTTTCTGCAATTTGAAAATGAAAACAGCATTTGAACTTTCATCTTTAAAGACGTAACCTGCTGTACGGTGGACAGTATTCAAATGCAGTGAGTGAAACAGCGCCCCCCGTCTGTTGCATTTATATTTACATGTCAACACGCTGTTATGGGGTCAAAATAAAAATGAAAATGTAATCTGACGTCTCATCATGCAGGTCGTCAGTGAGGATGTCAGTCATTCTCTGCAGCGGGACTTCATGCACCTCACTAAAGGGAAAGCTAGCAGGTATTGTGATGATGTTTAAGGCAAAGTACTGTTTAAAAATGACATAATCTTCTTTGTCAGGTTCATCAATGATGATAAATGATCTGAAGTCTATAGTTTTTGGACGAGGCTGCTGTTGACAGATTAGTGGATTTGATATATTAACAGAGGACTTGCGATCATTTTGCAGCCAATTCATGTTGAAGTTGGAAAAGTTTAGAGTTTGACAAATTACACGAGAGGCTGTTAAGTTTCATAAAATAGTTGGGAGATTGCTAAGCATACTGTAGGCAGACCACTGTGTCTGTGCTTATTTATAGACACAGCTGACGTATAACTGAACTGTTAATATTGTAGCTGTTGTTAGTAATGTTGAAGGATTAGGGTTTATATTAACCTTATCAAGAAAAATGAAACTTGCAAATAAATTTAAAAAAAAAGAATTTCGAGCCTTTTTTTTAATAAATTCTATTTCTACATTCTGTATTCTATATAAGCCCTGTGCTTCAGAACAGGAAATCCATTGAGATGAAGGTACAAAGACTGTACATTCTGCTTTATGTGCATCTTTTTCTGAGGTTTGACTTAAACATTTTAAAAAAACACAAAACAAACAAAACCTGAGTGACAAATGTTAAATGTGAGGAGAGAGACCTGGCCGACACTTCTAACAAAATAATACAAATGAACAAAGAGGACACAGAAAGTCAAACTGTCTCAAGTTGCTTTGGATGTTGTTGGCTGCAGAAGGAGAGAACATCACTGTGTGAGAAGGTTTTGGTTGGTTTTCTCTTCACACTCTGCTGGTTAAGATGTTTCCTTCAGTCTGCTGCTGCAACTAAACACACTTTAAAGTCAAACTAACTGCTTTCAACAGAGCGTTTGGTGGAGGTTTGAAACCCTGATGTGAATCATTATCTGCTGCACGCTGACAGTAAATGAGAAGCCGAGCAGAAAGCTGATGTGATCTGATGTGTTCACTTTGTCTCCTGTGTGTTTCGCTCTGGATTCTCTCATGATGGACTCACCTGACATCAGTGACATCACACAGGTGTCATGTGTTGTATCAGCTGAGCAGGAAGTCAAACTGCAGCACCAACAGTCAGACATCAACACATCTGATTGTGTCCTTATAAGTGCAGTTTAACACTTTGTTTCTGTCTTTTTCTTTTATTGTCACAAATCAAACAATAATTGTATTTTTTGATTTTCAGTGTGGAGAGGGAGAGGTGCACTAAACTGACCAGAATATCATGGAAATGATAATTATATTTGGGGGTCTGACATTCAAAATAAAACAAAGTGTAAAAGTGTTATTGATACATTAGAAACTGATTTATTAGCATGAAACTGTCACATATAATAAATGAGTGAACATTCAGCAGAAACACATGTGCTTTAAATTCTGTCAAACATCAGATTTTTTTCTTAAAAACAGCAAAACAAAGATAAAACATTTGATTTCACTCGATAACTTTTTCTTTTATTCAGTTACTTTAACTCAAAAAGCAAATATTCTTAAAAGAAGCAATGACACATTTCAGCTGAATAAGTAGTTTATAGTATATAAAAGTGAAGAAAAAAGATATAAACTCATCAAACAACTGGATGGATTTTTAAATGATTTGTTGACTCAACGTTTATCCAGATGAGACCATAAAACTCTGGATTCATCAAAATATTTAAGTAAAAAAAGTTACAGCTGTTCACATGAGAGAAGTTAATGATGATAAAATATAACTATATACAGATAATCATGTTACAAATGGTCCAATCAGATCTCCTCTCTGCTCTTCTTCTACTGGTCTTAATAAAGGTCTCGCTACTTCCTGTTGTGGCACTGAGCGTTGCTGCTGGATGTAAATCAGAAGCTGTGGAATCGACCAGTATGGACGTCATTCCTCGCCGTACTGGGCTGCAAAAACCAGGCTGAGACTGAGAGGAGAGATGAAACCAAAGATGATTTTCTTCTTCGGTGGTTTGTGGCTCCTTGGAGGTCCTACTCTGCTCCCTGGGCTCCTTCCTCTTCAGCCGGCTCTCCTTCAGCTCTGGAAACACCGAGGTTATAAGAATCCAGCTCAATGTTCTCCTGTGGGCCTGACTTCTGCCCCCTGCTGGCCTGGAGAGACATGACAACACAGATCTAAGTTACTGCATCACTCCTCTCTTCAGTTCAATATAAACAGGCTGAGTGCTTCATTTCAACCAGTCCTCTAAACAACAAACATGTGTTCAGTACCTTCAGGATGAAAACGACGACAGCGACGACCAACAGCAGAGTCACCAGCAGGACGACCAGTCTGATGATATGAACTGTTGGATCTGACGAGACACATTCAGTCATCACATTAGATCACATGACATCATGAGAACAACAGCTCCCATCAAACAGAAACTTTAGTGACATTAAATCTCCTAAAATCACTGAAGTGTGAAGCAGCTTGTTGATTATAAGTTCATCTGATCTCCTCTGTATGCTGATGATGTTGGACAAAAACAACTCGTGTTTACAGCTGGTTTGAAAGAATGAATGAAAGTCTGCTGATTGTCTCCTTAAAGCTCCTGTCTGGTTGAAATGATTCAACTGATTGTTAACAATCAATATCTTTACATGCAGTTAAATCAAATGTGATCCTGGTGAAGCTCTGAGTTCTCCTGATGACATTCAGCTCATCATGTAAAGTCCTGTTTATTATCATTATAGTGCTTATCTGGCGTCACTGACTCGTTTGCTGTCTTTTACTTTTCACTACAACACAGTTGTTATGGTTCAATAACATTAAAGAAGCCGGGAAGGAAACAGTTTACAGTTCCTTCATCAGATTCTGCCTCAGCTCTCTGTAGGTCGCTGGGTCGGTCCTGCTGCCTGATGACTTTTTATCATGTTTTACAAACATGGAAACAAAGTCAGTGTGACGTCTCAGTTCCACTGAGCTTCACACTCTGCTTCAGCTTACCTGTGTCCAGTTGTTAATGTAGCTGATAGTTTGATAGCTTGACTGCTGATGTATTCACACTGTGTGTCGTTTGTCCACAATTACTGTAATTAACACCGTACAAGTTAAAGTTCTGCTTCATGCTCTGTCAGACTCTTAAGAGGAAGCTTTTTACATTTCCAGACTGAGTGAAGGAATCAGGAGAGACGAGACAGAAGTGATGAAGAATCACAGGATGTAACGTTAATGGTGTTGAAAGAAAAACAAGGAGAAAGTAAAGAACTGTTTATTGCTGCTCATGAATTTATAGTTTATTCAAAACATTTTGATCAAAATATTTTATTTTGTTTATAGTTTGTTTTGATCTTGATGTTAATGCAGCTAAATTCCTTAAATGAAGTTTTTTATGAGTAAAAAGTAGAATTTGTTGTCATATATATGCAGATGGAATATGATGCAGATTTGGTTTGAGTAGAAACGGCTTTGGTTGAAATAAATGAATGTTGATCAGTGAGAGGTGATCACACAACACAGAGAACTCCTACATTCATGTGTAATACAGAGGAGTCAGAGAGCAGAGGAGGAAACAGATTAACATCCTCAGCTGCCTTCAGATCAGACAGAAAACAGCTGATCAACATGTTAATAAGACATTCATACAACACTGCACGCACAATAGTTTCCATCAGAAACAAGTAGTGAACACAACACTGACATATCATCAGCTTTTAACTTGATATATTGAACTTGTTAGCAAACAGTTGCTTATTTGTTTAGGCAGCAAGCAACAAGTATATTAATTAGTAATGTAGTTGTTGCTTGTAAGGTGGATGTGACTGAGCTGCTCAGGAGAACTGCAGGGTGTGTGAGTGAACCACAGCAGGTTGCTTAAAGCTGCAGATTGTCTCAGTTTGAAGCAATGAGCCTCCAGGAACAAGCTAACTTCTCTACCCTTTAGGATGCCGTCGTCCTGGATAAGTTTACAGTTCAGTCCAATGGAAACCAGCGACCAGAGGAGGTCCGTCAGGACCTTCAGGACCTTCTCTGCAGGCCCGACCGTTTATGAGAGGTGTCATTATTAGTTCATAAAATATTACAAATCAGTAATTATAAGGTTATTAAAACAATTTTATTTAATTAGTTATTAAAATAATTTATGTGATTTTTAAAAAATATTTTGTTTGATTTCAGTTACTATCATAACCATAAACCCAGTATCTGGAGCTAGAACTGGATGTGTCTGCCTCTGACTTTGCCTCACGCAGGACTCACGCAGGACTCACGCAGGACTCATGCAGGACTTACATAGAACTCACGCAGGACTCACGCAGGACTCACGCAGGGGTTAGGGTTAGGAAAATATGTGAAATAGATATACACTCAAATAGATATAAATTGATATATAAATATCAATTTATATCTATTTGAGTGTATATCAATTAAATTAATTTAATATGGCTATGGGGGGTGGAGCCAAACACACAGAGCCCAAGGAGGGGAGGCCACCATCACCCTCTCACACGACAGCTTTGTTAACTTTTAACCATATGGTATTGAGGAGGTTGATGATTTCCATAACTGCAATCATTGACCAGGTTTTTTCTCTGCTTCTCTGACATGAACTGATCAATGACCTATCACATGAAAAGTTACTCATTTTATTTACTCAAGTGATGTTGTCTACTTGTACTTTAGTCTGTTTTTTGCTTTTTTTTCCTGTTAATAAGCTACTGGATCATTTTACTTCTTCAGGCCTCAAAAGACTATATGAGAAGGTTGAGCTCCTCATAGCTCATAAACATACAACCTGCAATAAGGGGTCGGAAGGAGATATTAATTGCATTAACAAGCCCAAAAGGTTGGGAACCACTGGTCTAAACTCAGAAGGCCCTGAAAGCTCAGGAAAATCAGACATCTTAAAGAATGTGTGATAGTCTGCATGAGAAGCGTCTATCAGGGATTTCTAATCTACAATACAGGTCACATACACTTAGATGTACCTGGAGTCAGAGATGCTATTATGTAAAGAACCATGTTAAATCAGGGGTTCAGTCCTGCTTTCTTCATCTTAGAAACATTACAAAAGTTATGTTAATTGTTGTTGATTATAACTAAGCTTTCGAGTTTTTTCTCCTTTGAGATATGTCTCACGTCTGTGCAAACAGAGCCAAAAAAGGCGGGGAGGTGATTAATAATCTTGTAGGTGTAGGGAAATTCTATGATGATATAAATGTCAGCATAAACGCCACTGTGCTTTAACTGTCAGGCTCAGTCAGAGGACTACCATCAACAGAAGAGAAAATGTCTCCTTTGGAGGATTTTGTGTTCTTCCTCTTCTCCAGTCCTACCACTCTGTTGGGGGCTGTTGCTGTCCTGCTCGTCCTCTGTCTCGTCTCCAGTAGTTTCACCTCCCAGGAAATAGGGAGGGAGCCTCCAGGACCGAGGTCTCTGCCCCTGTTTGGCAACCTGTTGCAGCTGGATCTCAAGAGACCTGACAAAACCTTGTGTGAGGTAAATGTAGCACTCCTAATGTGAACATAACCTATTTTGTAACAGTTTACAATCTAGTTGAATATATTTTCTTTTTCAAATTTTTGCAAAAAAATTTTTACATTAAATATTTGTACATTATCTCTGATATATGTCACTGCATTTTTTCCAGGTTTCAAAGAAGTATGGATCTGTATTTACAGTTTACTTTTGAACCAAGAAAGTGGTGGTGTTGGCTGGATCTTTTCTGATGAGATGAGTGTTAGACAAAACTAACTCATAGGGCTTCAGGTAAATCATAGAACATCTAAAATAATGTGTAATAGTCTGCAGCAGAACCATTTATCAGGGATTTGTAACCTACAGAACAGGTCACCTACTTTTTAAACTAAATGTAGCTGAAATCAGTGATGCTATGACTTTAAAAAAAAAAGCTGTTATTTTCTGAGTTGTTCATTGTGGAAGTTATGTCTACTTGCCAAGAAAGGATTAATCCTTTGCCAAACAAGTCTTTGTAATTAAATTGTCAAGTTTTCTCTCCTTTTGAGACTTATCTCATACCTGTGTGTAAACAGAGACCAAAAGGGCGGGCAGATAATTAGTAACCCTATAACTGCAGGCATATTCATTGGTGAGATTAATCCACAAACACCACTGTCTCAGGCTCAGTCAGAGGACTACCATCAATAGAAGATAAAATGTCTCCTTTGAAAGATTTAGTTTTCTTCCTCTTCTCCAGTCCTACCACTCTGTTGGGGGCTGTTGCTGTCCTGCTCATCCTCTGTCTCGTCTCCAGTAGTTTCACCTCCCAGGAAATAGGGAGGGAGCCTCCAGGACCGAGGTCTCTGCCCCTGCTTGGCAACCTGTTACAGCTGGATCTCAACAGACCCTACAAAACCCTGTGTGAGGTAAGAATAGCACTCCTAATGTGAACATAAGCCATTTTGTAACATGTTGCAATCCATTTGAATGTCCTTTTATTTATACATTTTGCAATAATAAATGTTCTTACATTGTCTCTGATATATGTTATTGCATTTTGTTTCTTCCAGCTTTCAAAACAATATGGATTTGTATTTACTTTGGAACCAAGAAAGTGGTGGTGTTGGCTGGATACAAGACAGTCAAAGAGGCTCTGGTCAGCTATGTAGAAGAGTTTGGAGACCGAGACATTTCCCCCATTTTTTATGACACCAGTTGAGGTCATGGTGTGACCCTCCTTTTTAAACCTTTAATGTATGTTTGCATGGTAGCACAAAAAGAAATACTAGAGATGAACACTTAGAGCACAAGTAAAATCACAAATCACATTGTATATCTTTTCTGATGAGTATTATATCTCATAACACACACACACACACAAACACACACACACATACCCACAACACATTATATGATCTCTGCTGCATTCTTGTTAAGGAGATAAAAAACACAAAAAAGCCACACAGAGACATTTAATCATCAGAGATGAAGTTAGCGACCAAAGAGACACAGAGAGAGAAGCTGTATCTGACTCACATTATCTGACGTCTTCTTCTTTCTTTCATGGAGATGAAATATTCATGTCATAACGTCCATTTGTGACTGTTGGTCAACTTGTTTGTTAGTTAACAGAACTTTGTGGCTGCTGGTTAACCAGTCTGATATCATTAGCAACAATGACAAACAAGCTAACTCTCCTGGTTGTTTCTTGGTTGCTTCTCTCTCCAGCCTCCCCGGCAGCGTCCTGCTGCTGCTGCGCTGCACAGTCCAGATCATTTCTCCCGCTAGCTTAACAACAGTCCTTAACAGTCCTTCCATGGATGTATAAAGAGTCCTTCAGGCTGCTACAACAAGCCAGCTGTTGCATTGGCTAACACAAGGAGCTATCTACTGCTGCTACTCTGCCTTACAGTGGAGAGAATGGAAGATGAAATCTGGAAACTATCATCTGACCAACTCGATGTCAATATTGCATTCTGGTTGTTGATTGGTAAGGGAGGACAGCCTCCCTTGGAGCGTCATTTTACGTGTCATGGCCAATCACAGATTAGCATGAAAAAAATGAAATACATTAAGTCAAATGTAAGAGATCCCGCCCTGCGGAGGACAGCAAGCACCCGTCCTCCTCTGTCCCCCACTCCACCTCCACCAAGTGCCCCCCGCCATCATGAGGAAGAGTGATATTTCATCTACTGGGTCTTTCATTTTCCATAACAGCACACCTCTGAGTGCATTATTGTGCTCATGTCATAGTCACTTACACAGAGAAAGATATGCTTTTTTTTTTGAATAGTAGAAGACTGCAGTTTAAAACATCATCATGGTGTGTTACCATATGTACTGACTATGTTTGAGTTGTCATATCAATCAGTCAGAAACCAAATCTTATGTTTTATAATGTCATTGTTTCTTGCTGTCTTTTTACAGGGAAACCATTTGATACATGTCCAGTGAATTATGCAACATCCAATATTATCTCCTCTATCGTGTATGGAAGCAGGTTTGAATACAGTGACCCTTGATTCAAAAACTTGGTGAGACGAGCAAATGAGAACATACGCATTACTGGATCTGCACCAATCCAGGTAAACTTACTGTTTGGTTTTTGACTCGATAGCATCCAAATGCTGAATATATATGAGTCTGTGACGAGAGCTAACAAAAGGAACAACAATGCTTCACAGGTCTGTTTTATAATAATACATGGGATGGATGTTCTTTCTCTTAGGACTCACACATTACAGACACTCGCTACCATGAGAAGAACTTAATAATTACAGTGATGGACCTGTTTGCTGCTGGTACTGACACCACAGCAACTACACTGAGATGGGGTTTGCTGTTTATGGCCAAATATCCACAAATACAGGGTAAGGACAGAGACAAAGCGTTTGAATCTTTCCTCATAGGTGTGCATTTATGTTTTCACCAGTTAATGGCCTGAAATACTTGACGAACAGAAGGACAAAGGAATATGTTTGCTTCTCATATACTCATAGAATACATGTAGGTTTGTGAACAGAAAAATGCAGGCAAAGAACATTCTTAGTTTGTGTCTCCAGACCAGGTCCAGGACGAGTTGAACAGGATGGTTGGAAACTGCCAGATCCGAGTAGATGACTGAAAAAACCTGCCGTACACTGATGCCGTCATTCATGAGACACAGAGACTCACCAGTATTCTCCCCATGTCACTTCCTCACATAACCACTCGAGACGTCACCTTCCAGGGTTACTTTATCAAAGAGGTCAGTTGTTCAAAGCTGTTTCGCTACTTACCAACATGAAATTGTCTTTGTTGAATATATTCATCCACCTCTTAAAACAGTCCTTTGGTTCTGAGACGTTATATGATAGACCTGTTCTCTTTTGCATACAGGGGACTATTGTATTTCCTCTGCTTGCTTCTGTCCTGTATGATGAGAGTGAATGGGAGAGCCCACACATGTTCAACCCTTCCCACTTCCTGGATAAGGAGGGTAAATTTATCAGGAGAGCTGCCTTCATGGCCTTTTCTGCAGGTAAAACAACTTTGCAGAGTTTTTATTCTCAAAGAATTGCAGAGTCTTTATGCTTGTCCACCATCATTATCACAACACAACACAGAGACTGTAAGCTGTCACTATTATCAGCAATATAAAAGAAACTTAACAGGGGTGATATAAAGTGTGAGGCTAATATAGTCCCCTGTTACACTTGCAGAAATCATGTAATTTACTGTAAATAAATTAAAACTGCATGTTCAGATTCACAAACATCCAAAATTACAATAAAAGTAAGCAACATTCATATTCTAATACCAGACATTTTACTGTTGTCCCTGCTGTTTTCTTTCTGTAAAAATCCTGACATACTATTGTTTTCAGGGTTTTTCGGTGGATACATAAAGAACAAGTATATTTAACATGGAAGTATAGCAATAAAGAGGGACTTTGGCACTAAAAAAACTAACATTGAAAGATATCTTTATTTCACAATTTGGATGGCTGAAGCCTCATATGAGCTTCAGATAAACGTTTAAATATATTTTTGCACAGAGGGAGGCTTTAAATGGCCAGTATGAACAGGAGGAATGATTATGATAAGAAAAACCTTCAATGTTCAGGGCATAGTTGAGATAGGTCACATAGGGCGCCAGCAACTAGAGGGCCACCAAAGAGGAGGAAGAACTATTCTGTGATTAATTTTAGACACCTTATTTACAGTTAAAAGTCTCACTCACATCCAATGCACCTCTTACATAGAAACACCTGATAGTGAGAGGAGACTACCAGCTCACTGTAGACTGAGACTTCATTGGAGGTTGACAGTCACATGGTCCTACCTTTAACCTGCAGGCTGCTATTTATTTTGTGGTTTATTTCCTCTCACTGCTTGTAAGAATAACATTGAGGTGAGTCCTGTTCCTTTTAAATATTATAATATGATCCACAGCAGGATTATTCATAAGCAGGATGTGGATGTGATTTAGGGGCCCTAGGCAAACTCAGTCATGGGGCCTCCTTAGTACCTTATTTTCACTCTTTGTCTAATTGAGAATGTTGGCATTGGTGGGGACTATTAATACCACACTTAACATAGTCTGTTAAAAGTAAAAGTCATGTATTTAAATTTTTAGCTTAGATAAAAGTGCAGAAGTATTTTTAGCACAATGTACTAACATTTACTTAATGTCTATTTAAGGTGGAGCTCATGTTAACTGCTTTATATCCTGCTGGATAGTTTTCTAATATAATCTATAATAATGCATCAAATTTTATTGTTGATAATATATTTTGTGTGTAAAATCTTAATCTGTAATATAACCAGCAACAAGCTGTCAGATAAATGTAGAAGAATGACGAGGACAGTGTTTCCCTTTGAAACAGAAGGAACTAAATCCCTCCGAGTACAATTAGAGTAGAAGTATACTGTTGCATAAAATGGAAACATTAAAGTACATGTACCTCATAATTGTAAGAATAAAACTTTAGTAAGTGTACTTTGTTAACTTTTTTTAAATGTTTTTTTTATTTTTTTTTATTGGTGATACTGTTGACAAGACATAGTGGAAAGGAAAAAAAATAAAAGACAAATCAAGCAAATAGACAAACAAACAAAAATAATGACAAACAACAGCAATGACAACATCATATTACAATGAAAAAGATAGTAAATGTAGAAAGCAACTAAGCAATATGGATTGATTGTGGGAAAGGGGAAGGGAGGGGGGGGTGAATGAAAGTGAGAAAAGAAGAGAGCGAAAGGAGGGGGAGAAAGAAAAAGTGAGAGCATCAATAATTATTATAATAGTAATGATAATAATAACAATACAACAATATAATGTAATAATGATAATAGTCTTGTTTGATAGTGTACTGTGGCGGCGGTAGCGGCAGAGGCAGCCACAATAATAGTGAAATGGGTTAAATAATTAGCTATTTATATTAATTTATATCAATTTATATCTATTTGAGTGTATATCAATTAAATTAATTTAATATGGCTATGGGGGGTGGAGCCAAACACACAGAGCCCAAGGAGGGGAGGCCACCATCACCCTCCCACACGACAGCTTTGTTAACTTTTAACCATATGGTATTGAGGAGGTTGATGATTTCCATAACTGCAATCATTGACCAGGTTTTTTCTCTGCTTCTCTGACATGAACTGATCAATGACCTATCACATGAAAAGTTACTCATTTTATTTACTCAAGTGATGTTGTCTACTTGTACTTTAGTCTGTTTTTTGCTTTTTTTTCCTGTTAATAAGCTACTGGATCATTTTACTTCTTCAGGCCTCAAAAGACTATATGAGAAGGTTGAGCTCCTCATAGCTCATAAACATACAACCTGCAATAAGGGGTCGGAAGGAGATATTAATTGCATTAACAAGCCCAAAAGGTTGGGAACCACTGGTCTAAACTCAGAAGGCCCTGAAAGCTCAGGAAAATCAGACATCTTAAAGAATGTGTGATAGTCTGCATGAGAAGCGTCTATCAGGGATTTCTAATCTACAATACAGGTCACATACACTTAGATGTACCTGGAGTCAGAGATGCTATTATGTAAAGAACCATGTTAAATCAGGGGTTCAGTCCTGCTTTCTTCATCTTAGAAACATTACAAAAGTTATGTTAATTGTTGATTATAACTAAGCTTTCGAGTTTTTTCTCCTTTGAGATATGTCTCACGTCTCTGTGCAAACAGAGCCAAAAAAGGCGGGGAGGTGATTAATAATCCTGTGGGTAAATAAATGTCAGCATAAACGCCACTGTGCTTTAACTGTCAGGCTCAGTCAGAGGACTACCATCAACAGAAGAGAAAATGTCTCCTTTGGAGGATTTTGTGTTCTTCCTCTTCTCCAGTCCTACCACTCTGTTGGGGGCTGTTGCTGTCCTGCTCGTCCTCTGTCTCGTCTCCAGTAGTTTCACCTCCCAGGAAATAGGGAGGGAGCCTCCAGGACCGAGGTCTCTGCCCCTGTTTGGCAACCTGTTGCAGCTGGATCTCAAGAGACCTGACAAAACCTTGTGTGAGGTAAGAATAGCACTCCTAATGTGAACATAACCTATTTTGTAACATGTTGCAATCTATTTGAATGTCCTTATATTTATACATTTTGCAATAATAAATGTTCTTACATTATCTCTGATATATGTTATTACATTTCTTTTCTTCCAGCTTTCAAAAAAATATGGGTCTGTATTTACAGTTTACTTTGGACCTAAGAAAGTTGTGGTTGGCTGGATACAAGACAGTCAAAGAGGCTCTGGTCAGCTACGCAGAAGAGTTTGGAGATCGAAACATCTCCCCCATTCTTTATGATACCATGCAAGGTCATGGTATGACCCTCCTTTATTAAACCTTTAATATATGTTTGCATTTTAGCACAAAAAGAAATACTACACATGAACATTTAAAGCACAAGTAAAATCACAAATTACATTGTATTTGTTAACTTTTTAAAAATCTTTTCTGATCAGTGTTAGACGTATAAGACTAGTCAGCCTGGTCGCCAGAATAAAACGTTGTTATTGTACGTTTCTGCAAACCACAGAAACATTGAATATCTACGTTTCAACACATGTAATACATATCATATTAACATTTCAACAAAACGCATCATTTCAACATTTCTAAAGTGACGTAGTTCACATGTGATTTATATGAGCTGACTTTCCTCTTAGGAGGAGGAGGGGCCGGTGGATGGTTAGTAAGTTTCTTACTAACTATAGTTGGAAATCAGCGGAGAGCATGGTTCAAGACCACCTTGAAACCAATGCCCCCTTCCAGTTTCAACTGACAAAAGCGGGTGGGTGTTTTGAGCAAGATATCGGCCGTATTTATTTTGTTTTTTACTCTATTTTAACCCATTTTAACCATGAACCTTCCCTAACCCTAACCAAATGGTCTTTGTGCCTAAACCTAACCAGACCTTAACCACAGTGTTGTCACACCATAAACCATCATTATTCAACGGGTAGAAATGTTAATATGCTACATTTGTAGAAATGTTGATACAACACATATTACACGTGTTGTGGGTTTCAGAAATGTTCAATGCCAACGTTTTGTTCTGGCAATCGGGTTGGACTAGTAGAAATTACTTCTAACTTGCGTGTCATGTTTAATAGGAATTCTGTTTGCAAATGGAGAATCCTGGAAAGAGATGAGACGTTTTGCTCTCTCCACCCTGAGAGACTTTGGGATGGGCAAAAGAGTTGCTGAGGATAAAATCTTAGAGGAATGCTGCCATCTGATTCAAATGTTTGATGAGCATAAAGGTATGGAGTTAATATGTGTGCGTGATAATAACATGACACGGTGTCCTGATATATAAAAATAATACTCTATGGGTTGGAGATGAAGAGCTCCTCATCATGAGGAAGAGTGGTATTTCATCTACTGGATCTTTAATTTTCCATAACAGCACACCTCTGAGTGCATTATTGTGCTCATGTCATGGTCACTTACACAGGGAAAGATATGCTGGGTTTTTTTTGAATTGTAGAAGACTGCAGTTTAAAACAACATCATGGTGTGTTACCATATGTACTGACTATGTTTGAGTTGTCAGGTCAGTCAATCAGAAACCAAATCTTTTGGTATAACTCAATGAAACCTTTTTTGTGTTTTAAAATTTCAGTGTTTCTTGCTTTCTTTTTACAGGGAAACCATTTGATACAACATGTCCAGTGAATTATGCAACATCCAATATTATCTCCTCTATCGTGTATGGAAGCAGATTTGAATACAGTGACCCTCGATTCAAAAACTTGGTGAGACGAGCCAACGAGATCATACGCATTAATGGTTCTGCACCAGTCCGGGTAAACTTAATGTTTGGTTTTTGACTCGATAGCATCCAAATGTTGTATATATATCTGTCTGTAATGAGATCATTCCATGTAATACATCATGAAATATGTGCTTTTACACTCAAGTGGCACATAGAACAAATCTTACTGTTTGTGTTAAAGTATCCAGAATGTATATTTCCATTTTATATGTTGCATGAAATTTTGCATGCATGCATGCATGCATGAAATGTATGTGTTTGGATTTTTGTTTGGTTTATACTTAAATCTTCTTAAATCATCTGTACTGTTTTTACTATTATGTCACAGCTTTACAACATGTTTCCCCGGCTGCTCAGTTGGATAAAAAACCGGAAGCTGATATTAAAAAATGTTGAGATGACTGTCAGAGATGTCAAAGATTTAATCCAGCACCTGAAAGAGACACTGAACCCTCACATATGCAGGGGACTGGTGGATTGTTTTCTGAGTCGGAAGCAGAAAGAGGAGGTATGACAACAACTTTGGTGTTTTTCAGCTAACAAAAGGAACAACAATGCTTCACAGGTCTGTTTTATAATAATACATGGGATGGATGTTCTTTCTCTTAGGACTCACACATTACAGACACTCACTACCATGAGAAGAACTTAATAATTACAGTGATGGACCTGTTTGCTGCTGGTACTGACACCACAGCAACTACACTGAGATGGGGTTTGCTGCTTATGGCCAAATATCCACAAATACAGGGTAAGGACAGAGACCAAGCGTTTGAATCTTTCCTCATAGGTGTGCATTTATGTTTTCACCAGTTAATGGCCTGAAATACTTGACGAACAGAAGGACAAAGGAATATGTTTGCTTCTCATATACTCATAGAATACATGTAGGTTTGTGAACAGAAAAATGCAGGCAAAGAACATTCTTAGTTTGTGTCTCCAGACCAGGTCCAGGACGAGTTGAGCAGGGTGGTTGGAAACCGCCAGATCCGAGTAGATGACCGAAAAAACCTGCCGTACACTGATGCCGTCATTCATGAGACACAGAGACTCGCCAGCATTGTCCCCATGTCACTTCCTCACATAACCAGCCGAGACGTCACCTTCCAGGGTTACTTCATCAAAGAGGTCAGTTGTTCAAAGCTGTTTTACTACTTTCCAACATGAAATTGTCTTTGCTGGATATGCTCCATATCCACTTCCGAAAACTTTAATAAAACAGTCCTTTGGTTCTGAGACGATATATGATAGACCTGTTCTCTTTTGCATACAGGGGACTATTGTGTTTCCTCTACTTACTTCTGTCCTGTATGATGAGAGTGAATGGGAGAGCCCACACATGTTCAACCCTTCCCACTTCCTGGATAAGGAGGGTAAATTTATCAGGAGAGCTGCCTTCATGGCCTTTTCTGCAGGTAAAACAACTTTGCAGAGTTTTTATTCTCAAAGAATTGCAGTCTTTATACTCGTAAAGGAATGATCCAGCTTGACTCTTTGCTACTTTACAGGTCGCAGAGTTTGTCTTGGAGAGAGTCTGGCCAAGATGGAGCTCTTCCTCTTCTTCACCACCCTCCTCCAGCGCTTTCGTTTCAGTCCTCCACCTGCAGTGACAGAGGATGACCTGGATCTGACTCCTGCTGTGGGCTTCATCCTCAGTCCTTCACCTCATGAGCTGTGTGCTGTCAGTCGACAATGAGGTGGTTTCATCACTGCCTTGATTATTAATGGCTTGATTATTGTTTTACTCACCTTCACACAGGCAGTAACTTCATTACTTGCATGTTCACCACCTTGTTTTACATTTGTACACAATGGTCCAAACAGCTTTTTGGAATTTGGGTGTATATGCACTTTTTCAGTATATTATAATATATATCATGTATTTACCCTTTATATTGCAGCAAGACCTGCCTGTTCAGATTCACAAACATCCCAATATACAATAAAAGTAGGTACATTTATATTCTAGTACCAGCCATTTTACCGTTGTCCCTGTCGTTTTCTTTCTCTTGGGTCTACTGTTGTTTTCAGCTGATTTCTTTTTTTTTGGTGGATACATAAAGAAAAGTATGTTTATACAAGTTCATACAATGTTTTATCAAGTATATTTAATCATGTTGATACTATGTTTTATCAGATGATTTATCTGTTACAAAAAGCCTGGACCTTCTCCATAAAAAGCATTTTGTCTATTATAGAAAGTTATTCATTGTCATGGCCATGTCCTCCCTGTTTTTCACTGAGTTTCTTCAAGTGTGTGAAACAGCCCCACACTGGATTGTAACAGTCAGGCAGGGTATATCCAGCATTTGATGCTTGTGTGGTCAAAGATGACAACTACTCAAAGGAAGAAAGGTGAATTGGTATTTGATTAATAAGTGGTTAAGTATCAAACAGTCACTATCCTGTTTAAATGTTAAAGTCAATAACTTTAACATTTGCATGTCTTGAGAGTTACCTAAGGGCTGTTTTTTAGCATAGACAGGTCATTTTAATGTTGTAGTTTATTGATGTGGGGCCAAGTATAGATACTTTGGGTAGATTAATAGGGTTAGGGTTAGGGTTAGGGTTAGGGTTGGGTTAGGAAATCAAAGACTGGGTCACGTTGCCGGGAACCGGCGACGTGATCAGATGCACAGTCCATCACTGCACCCTGCCGAGACCAGTATTACTTCTCATTCAGGCCCCTAGGATATATGGTGTCCATCTTAGATATCCAGACTCTTTCTGCCCTCCTTCTCTGACCTCCAGTCCACTTCGGATTAGTCTGTAAAACCGTGGCTTGAACCAAGTGCCATCCATGTTGTAAAAAATGCCTCATAAGAGGAGTGTGTGTCTTTTTTTGTCTTAAAATATTGTATTTGTGTTGAGTGAATCTCACAGTTATGGAGTTTTTGGTTTCCCCCACATATTGTAGTCCACACTGTGTACATGTTATTAAATATACACAGTTTTTAGATTGTATATTCCCCCATGTCAGTGTTTTGAACACATTTTTATTGTATTTGCTGCGCAACCAAGTTTGGTGCTTAAAAAATTCCCCCTGACCTCTCGGTCTTAGGGTGAGACCTTGGCCTTGACCAGGTAATCTTGCAGGTTCCTGTTTTTTTTTAACGCTGCAACGATTCTGTGTTCCTGTAGAATTTGAGTTCCACTTAGTGCTTTTTGAAAGTTTGTTTTAATCACTCTAACCAATCTCACTGCAGATGCAGAATATGTTATGATAAAAGGAAGTATTGTAGACACCACCTGAGGGTTAGTTTCCAGGAATGTTTTTAAGGATTTCCTGAGGAAAGATCTAGAATACCCTCTAGTGCGAAGTGCTGAAAACAACGTTGTCATGGCTTGTCTAAAATCCTCCCTTTGAGTGCATATTCTGTGAAACCTCAGCAGTTGTGACTTTACCAGGCCTGCATATGTGTGTTTGGGATGATGACTGGATTTGTGAAGCAGAGCGTGAGTGTCTGTCTCCTTAAACACTTTAATATCCAGGTTATTGGTGCTTTGGAAGTTCTGGCCCTTGTATGTGGTGGTGTCCAGAAAGTCCACTGAGGTCCTGCTGGTAGTAGATTTCAATTTTATAGATTCATTGTGATTGTTTAGAGTGATTAGGAAGTGATCAAAATCCTCTTCTGAGTGTTGCCATACACCCCAGATGTCATCCAGGTATCTATAATAATATAAAGGTTTTTTAATACAAGAGGTTAAGGCTGATGTTTCCCACTCTGCCATAAAAATATTAGCATATGCTGGTGCAAATTTCTTGCCCATAGCTGTGCCTTTGATTTGTAGAAAAAATTCTCCATTAAATTCAAAGTCATTTCGGGTCAAATTAATTTCTAATAGTTGTATCAATTCCTTGTCTGGTCTGTTTTTATTAGGATATTTATGAAATATGTTTTTTATGGCTTGTATGCCTTGTGGAATGTCAATATTTGTGTATAAACTATCAATATCCATTGTGAATAAGGTGGCATTTTTTGGGATGTGGTTTTTAATTTTTTCTACAAAATCATATGTGTCTTTGATGTAACTGGGGTGTAAG